>NC_090870.1:53895933-53920933 GCF_036669935.1 Montipora foliosa
GGCGTGGCCCAGGCTTTTTTTGACCCCTAAATGAGACCATATTTAAAACACATTAAATAGCCATTTTTAAATTTCTTCTCGTGCAACTCTGAACGCGACCTTGACGGCTACATATGGGCTACATAAGAAGGCGTTTTGCCATGAACACCCTAAGTCAAAAATAGGTTTTGTCGGGTCAAATCCTGGTAAGGAAAAATTTTAGAGTTTCAAGTTTTAAATATTTAAAGGTTCAATATTATTGGCGTTTGTGAAAAAGGAGGAGAAAAGACGGATTTTAAACTGTGAGACCAAGAACTTTTAATTGATGATTTGTAGTAGTCATAAATTTTTGTGGCTGTCGTTGCGGAAATTAGCGGGTCTTGCAGATGTGTGCAGGTGTGAATTACTTTAGTATTAGTCCATGTGAGAAGGACAACAAACCTCTCAGTGTAAATTAACAAAGGGGGGACATAAAGTAATTAGAAGAATAAACAAGAATAAGATTTTGTAAACTGATCAAAACAAATAATTTTGCACGGAGGAAATGAGACTTTTTGCAAAACTATTTGTTTAGATCAGTTTATAAAACCTTATTGTTGTTTATTCTTCTAATTATTTTATGTCCCCCCTTTGTTAATTTTACAAACTAAATTTGGCACCTTTGGTAAAAATTAATTTTGAGGTTCAATTTGAGGACTCTTTTCAGTCCGCATGCTGACATGTGCTAGCTGACATTGATTTAGTGATTTGCTCCGCGTACTAGGCAGGGGTGGATCCAGGATTTTTCTTCGCAGGGGGGGCACCACTAAGGAATGCTGTGGCTGATTGGTGACGTTTTTTTTTTGCAGCATACAAGTTTTATCAGAAAGCCTCAGGTCCTCTCAGGAAGGGGGAGGGGGAGGGGGGGGGGGGTGCACCCTCCTCCTAGATCTGTTCCCTGCTAAGGTGGTGCAAAATCTATCAGCAAAGACTAGAAAGAAATCTTTGATGGTGTATTAAATTTTACATAGGATGACACCCGACTACTTTAAATTAAATTTTGTTTTTCGCAATAATGTACATTAATTCCTACCGTGGAATACTGAAAACAAATTAGTGCATCCACAACCCTGTACTGATTATTAAAAAAAGCTTTAATTTTGTAGAGTGGAGCATACTTGTGGAATAGTTTACCCCTAGAACTATGCCAAGCAGCTTTTATTGTCTTAAATTTTATTCTTTTGAACTGTAGTTAGGGAGACAGGTTGTTAGTTCATTATGTAATTTAGCTGATGGAATACCATGTATAAATAATGTTATCTATCTATCTTAACCAACAACAAACAACCAACACTCAAGAAGACAAAAGATAATAATCAATATTTTATTGAAAGTACTCTGGTAAAATTAAAAACATGTATTCATCTAAATTTTGCAAGAAACCAGAGGAATGCAAATTCAATGATATCAATCAACAGACTGTCAACTTCCTTCAGGCATAAAGGATAGTAAATCGCCAAACCATAGTTGCTCAAATTCACTTGCTAATGGCGATGTTTTGAATTGCTTGAAACCCTGCAGATAATAGTAGGTGAAAAATGTTAGCAGAAGTTAATCAGTTTTTCATTATGTAACTGATTTACAGGGGAAAATTTAATAGATGAAAATTAATTGTTTTTTGTTACACAGCTGAGAACAACAGAACACTATCCAAGCAAAATCCTTACTGGATTGACAGCTCGTCTTGTTTTCCCTGGTAAACCTACCAGTGAGAAGACAAGCTTTTTACAAGGCACATCGCGGCAAGTTCAGACCCTAGGCTTTGTTCAAATGAAAGGCTGCCTAGCTTATGCCACTGAAACCACAATAAAAAGTCCTAAAATATCTCAATTACAGATCAGATTATTTTTTTTCACGAATAAATCTCAACAAACTTTCTAACAAATGTCTCTGATGCTGTTATTCCTGCTGTCAAATTATAGGCATCAAAATTCATATGTTTCACTGGTTATCAGCCGCTATTGTAAACCCTGTGAATGGGAAGATTGTGCCACTTTCTTAGATGGACTATTACTATTTATAAGTGAACATTAAATTTTAATCTGTCCAGTCAAACATAGTAATTACCTCAGGAATTGCTAGATTTTCATCATTCATCGATCCCTTCTCACCAGCCTGAATAGCAGAATTATGAAGTATCTGAAAGAATAAATGAAAAAAAATTTCCCACTTTGATTCCAAAAATGTTATTTATAAGCAAATTAATCATTACAAGCAATATATTTTATGGGTACTAAGACCATAGCAAAAAGAGAAACTAGCTTGTCGATTTTAGACAAATTTTTCATTTTTATTCTCAGTATTACAAATATGATTAACTACAAAAATTAACACCTCTAAAATACCATTCAAATACCACAGGAGCTATTCAGAAGATCAACACTCCCAGCACGTAGCCACCTCATGTGCAGTAATAGTAAAGTACTGTTATTGTTCTGAAAATGTAAAAGCAATGTTGTAATACCTCTAAAACTTTGTCAATCAAATTTACACAGCCACATTGTGCATGGGTAGAAATCTTGTTCTGTACCTTGGCAAGATAAACATATTTTTCTATAACTTCAGAAAGCAAAGGAGGGCTAGAAGGAAAAAAACGTCATGGTGAAATGAAAAGACACTTTAGCAGAGCATACCTCCCTCAAAAATGCCTTGCACTTAGCGTTTACAAATGAAGAGGAAGCCTCTACAGCCTTCTCTGCAAAGAACCTAGAACATAATATACAAACCACTTTAATAAAATATAAGGGCTGATATTCAACTCATTCCGAACAATAAATTTCTTTATAACATATTAAACAATCAATCACATTTATGTTTACTACATTTTTCATTACTACTTAACCCTTTCACTCCTGCATGTGGGGTTCCCCATTGACGAGTAAAATCTTCTGGCGTTAGACAGAGTAAAATCTGTAAGTCTTAGTGGTCTTTACAGGAGTGAAATGGTTAATGGGAACATAGTTTTTGAGTGAACCTAGCTGTTGTTAACGGGAACATAGTTTTTGAGTGAACGTAGCTGTTGTTAACCCTCTCACTCTTGTGGGGTTCCCCATTGACGAGAAAAATCGTCTGGCGTTAGACAGAGTAAAATCTATAAGTCTGTCTCAGTGGCCCTTACAGTAGTGAAAGGGTTAAGGAGTGAGAATAATAATAATAATGAATAATAATTAGTGACATTTACCCAGGAAGCTCTACTCACCCGAAAGTGGTTTTCAAGGAGGTCCTGCATCCCATTGAATTGGAATTAAGAAGTGTTGGCTTTTACTCTGTCTATAGTCAGGTGAAATGTTGGTTTTTATTCTGTCTTCGTTAATTTCTGTCTAATTTCAGGCGATTTTACTCGTCAATGGCAGGCGGGTTCAGGAGTCAATGGGTTAACACACCATATTCATAAACAGTGGCCAAGAAATTAGCCTTTTGTCTTCATGCTACTCATCCTCACTAGTCTCGTTAGCATGGACAAGGTTCAAAAGAATCTTTGCTCCAAAGTGAGGCTAGCCAGGATGATTAGGTCTATTATCTTATCAAAAAACTTAAGACAACTTACAATGTAAGTTTATCTGAGCAAAAAATATATATATTTATGACAAAATGACTGAGTGGAATTCATCTGTACTTTTATTCTGGTCACAAGAACCCACATTATTTAGTTTAATAAAGCGTGCGCACACCGAACTTGAACTGAATCTACATGTAGGGTTAATGCAGCTTCAGGATCTCCTTTTTATATTGCCTCATTTTTTGGGTTGGGTGTTCAGTTTTGTCTGATTCTTCTTCAAAGACATCTTTTTCACCCACAATACTGGAAAAAGGATGCAGGCTTGAAAGGATTTTCAACTGTGTGCATTGCTTGTAACCCACACACAAAATACTTATTAAAGCACTAGGTTGCATCAGCTGGTGAATCAAAATTGATGACCAAACTAAAAACATGACCTAAAATAACAAAAACCAGTCAAGAATAAATTTTGTGAGAAGTGTTGACCAATATCTCGAAATCTGTAGCTCATCAGTGGGTAATTGTGAAGAAGAGCTCCCCAAAAATCCTGTCGGCCGACAGTTGACCGACAGCTTACCGACAGTCTAGCGACAGCTAACCAACAGGTTATCGATCGGTTAAGAAAAAAGAAAAATTGTGGTAAAAACGAGCAGTTAACGTGACATTCCGTAATGGTGATGTATGACTCGACAGACTTCACCTACTTACCGATCAACTGTTATCAGTTGTTATCAGATGCGTATAGGATATATCACTTGCGTAATTTACAACACACCAGACAATCTAAGAATCGCATTGGAAGATAATTTAATCGAAAACTCTGCTAACAACTCTGAAAACCATAAGCTACGTATCAATACATAGTTAGTAGCGGAGACAAACACTTTCCTTCAAATCGCCCTACAATGCAACGGCGACAGTTGACCGACAGTCGGCCGACAGGTTTTTTGGGGAGCTCTTCTTCACAATTACCCATCAGTGAAAAACCCAATTTTTTTGTAAACAATTTAGATCCGTTTCTTCACATTTTTCAAGAAATTTTAAAAAAATGTTCGAGTGGAATCTTTTACAAAAAATATTAAGTCACCGAATTGGTTTTTAAGATGTTAAATTTTTCAAAAAAACTGATTTGTAGAGGGTCTTTTATTACTGCTGTAATGTTGCCATGGCAACCGTTGGGGACTCACAATCAACACTATACCCGTGAAAAACCTTAAGTTTCAAGCCTCCTTCATTTTCTTTATGGCAAATTAAATATTCAAATAATTTCCTGATTTTTTACCAAACCTGCTTTTCACAAGACATCCAAAAGAGAGAACATGTTTCCTCCACTTCAATTTGAGCTCATTGTTTGCAGTTAAACAGTCACAGAGGGTCTGCACAAGACGTGGCTGCTGTCTTTCACTAGAGACCAAACCAGAGTTGCTGTAACAAAAGTTTGTCTTCCCTTTTTTAACGTAGGAGCAGTTTGCACAGCAAACAGTTTTTGAGTCTCCCTGAGCTTCAGGTGAAGTGTCTTTTTTTTCATCATCACTTATATGTTCCAAACATTCATTTTGTTCTTCAACATGAGAAGAACTATTACAATGTTCAGAGTACTTGCTTGAGGCACAGGAAAAGCAACTGGTTGAATTAACGCCACAGAGTTCACCATTTTTGCACCTGCCAGAGAAAGATGATGATGCTTTTTCATATGCCAAGGCCAACGAAAACCAATATCGATAGTACCAAGGATGAAGCAATGCACATCTTTGAAGAGCACTTATTTCATCTGATTGATAAAAAATAAAACATAAAAAATTAAGCAAATTGAATTGAGAAAAATGTTGAAGGTAAATGGGACTATACAGGGCATTACTCAATACAGGAATGGAACAGAACGAACTGCAATAAACCACCATATGCCAGAACGAGGTGGAATGAACAGCTTCTGTGGCAGAATGAACCTGAAAAATGCCAAAATACGGCGAAAGTTTTTCATGAACATATCGCAAGAGAAGACAGTTCAACAAATATTTTCAATATGGGGCAGGGGTGTACAGGTGTACATTTCATATACTGTTTCACTATTACACTACCAGTCAAGAAACCTTGAACACTTTCATTTTATTCTCACTGACAGATCAGTTTGAAAACCACCGACTAATTATTGCTGTTTGTGGTTTAGTTTTAAATTTGTACACCTAATTGGCCTTTTCCTTTTCCTTTCCTTCTAGAATGTTAAAAATAATATTACATGGTTTGTTCCTTTGTCATTCTGGTCCATGCTTAAATCCACTTTAATCCGCTCCACTCTGATGTTATTCAGGTTTATTCCACTTCATTCCAGTGTCATTACTTCCCGCTTTCACATTCTGATATCATTCTTGTTCATTCCATTTAATTCCAGAGTCCTTCCACCTTGTTTTGGCATATTCTGGTTTATTCCATTATTTTCTGTTAGAACTATTGCATTTCTTTGTGTAGTAATGCCTCATCTATACATACTTTTTGCTGATTATCTAGGTGGACAGTGGTGGGGGTTCAGAAGCTCACGGCATTATAGTTCCTAAACTCCAATGTTTATTCTTCCCCATTCAAATCAGAATTGCATAGCTTGTTGACCACTCTCAGTGGATATAAACCCACTTTTGTTTATGGCTCAACCCGAAAGCCTCCAAGGAGGCTAAAAGCAAGTTGGTCAATACCATTGTTGGGGTTTTAGTTCTATCTTGCTTCTTGCACACAATTTACAATACAATGTGTTACCATTTTTTATCATTTTAGCCACTTTCATTTCTCGCTTGCTTTACATCTCCTAATCACTGATTCCTTAACAATAATCATGTCTTGTCCTATTCTTGAAATGTGCTTACTTACAGATCCTTATACCTTCAATATTTCCCATGGCACTATATATCTGAGATGATAAGTACAAAAAAGTAGAATCATTTTGGTGGTTATCATCCTGCAAAGAGAAACAAACATTGTACAGTAATGAAATGGTACAGTATATGAAATGAATCATATATGAACTGTGGATATGAAATCAAGTGAAGCTATGATCTTCGCAGTTATGAACGCAATTTTTACAATTGCGTAGAGAAGCCTGAAAAATTCAGGACTTCAACGGGGTTTGAACCCGTGACCTCGCGATTCCGATGCGACGCTCTAACCAACTGAGCTATGAAGCCACTGACATTGGGAGCTGGTCATTTGTGGGTTCTAATGGTCCCGTCAGGAATGAATCAATGATGAAATGGTATATGAAATGAATCATATATGAACTGCGGATATGAAATCATGTGAAGCTATGATCTTCGCAGTTATGAACGCATATCCCGATATGATTTCATATGCGCAGTTCATATATGATTCATTTCATATACCATTTCGTCATTGATTCATTCCTGACGCGACCATTAGAACCCACAAATGACCAGCTCCCAACGTCAGTGGCTTCATAGCTCAGTTGGTTAGAGCGTCGCATCGGAATCGCGAGGTCACGGGTTCAAACCCCGTTGAAGTCCTGAATTTTTCAGGCTTCTCTACGCAATTGTAAAAATTGCGTTCATAACTGCGAAGATCATAGCTTCACTTGATTGTACAGTAATATGCTTAGCAATATACTTAGCTTCCCTTCTAAACATGTTTTGATTGGTATGTTGATGTTCAGAGATCTGCATTGGTGTAAGTGAAAAAGAAGACAAAAAAACCTCTTGGAGCAGAGCAGAGAAACAACTCAAACCTTTAAATAATAGCTTTGGGATTCCAATCTGAGACACACTGGAAGAAGGTCAGCACAGCTTCTCCTCAATAATAATTATAAAAATTATTCATCTTGCAATAAACTTCATGTTCTAACTGATATGTCCAGAAAAGCATGTATTACTAATTAGATGCACGCGAATTTCAAGAACCATCACAACTTCAACATCACTATGTCTCGGAGTACAGACAAATTTATTGACCTCACAAAAAGTCCCCAAAATGCTGCTCCTCAAATAAGGATAAGCTGTTGCATTTATCCTAAGCTAAAAATACATGTAACGCTAACCATTACCCTTACCATATTAATTGTTGGAAATAGGTATCACATACACTGTACTTAGACTTAACGAGACACTTTGTGTTGGATGTCAAAATTGAGTGTGAAAATAAAAACTTTCTGGACATACGTGTGTAATCCACACTGACCTGAATTTCCCCAACAAGCTTTAAGGCATCTTCAAATTTCTCAAGCTTTAATAAGCACATTGCCATTGATTCAGTCAGTTCCCTGGCAAGGACAGAATTGTTTGGGGATAAATACTGCTGTGACTCCTGGTACATACATAAGGCTTCTTTGTATTGATGTCTTTGATATAGTAAATCTCCTTGAAACTTCTTGATGTTCTGTCTCTCCATCTGATCTCCACTTGTCAATGAACTGCACCTCATAAACCACTGAATAAATAACAAAACCTCAACTCACAAGCAAGCTGATAACTAAAAAATCTTCATATCAGAAGAGTACCTTTTTACAGTTTTACTTATAAGTACCTCTGACATTCATTCATTCATTGCTCAAGTTACATAATGGACATTCCATGGTTTAATTGTTTTTAAAAACAACATTAGGGTTCCAGTCTAATGTCTTTTTTGGTTTGAGAACTAATTAAAAATGAAAATGAGCAAAATGAGATTTACGCAAAATATGAGTGTAAAAAAAATATACATGTACATACCAGTGAATGGAAAAAGGTGAAGTGATCCTCTGTTTAAAAAATGGAATATTGTTTTTGCAATGATTTGCAGTCTTTGTCAGACTGTTTTGTTAAAATGTGTGAAGAATGCTAAGTGCCTTCTTTCAAACATTTTTAAAATGTCATATACATCTGTTTTCTTTTCGGTCAGTATAAAATGTGGACTGCAGACTTGCAGACCCAGACAGCGGACCAGGTATAAAACATGGACTGAGTATAAAACGAGGAATGCGGACTGGTATAAAACACGGACCAGGTGTAAAATGTGGACAAGGTATGGAACAAAGACTGAGTATCAACAAACGGAGTGTATATTAACAAAACTAGGATTGTACTGGCCCAGGAACTGTTTTTAAACAGAAAGCCTTACCGGGTAAGTCCTCTTACTCTGTGTCAACATTTTGTCACATGCACAGAAATGCTCAGTTTACAACATCGACCGGGCTAGAGAAAGTGAGAGTAGAGATTAAATTTTTATCTCAAAATTGTACTTTACCCCACGAATTTAACACGTACTAGTGGGAGTGCAGAAATTGATTTGGGGAACAACAGAAACATGTTAGGCAATATACTTCACCTCTATGTATATTTCTAGGCCTCTGACTGTTGCTATCATAGTTTGAGCCAGGATGGCCAGATGGATCCAAAACATATGAAGACTGTCTTGGATCGTCACTTAGTCTTTACTCTTTAAGTCTGCATAAGAGGCTAAAGATGAAGTCAGTAGTGTGTATGCATAAATCAGAACATGGACTATTACGACAGTTGTTCACTTGGTCGAGTGTTGTTTACAGACGGGCCCGTGCAACACTGAGGTGAACAAAACGTTGTGTCAATCGCAACAAAACATTTATTTTGCGAATAGGTAAATATCACAATTGCATCTCCCACTGAAGGCCTTCAAATTATTTTCTCAATTTCCAAACAAAAAGCTGGTGACCTGTGAAGCCGATTCCATAAATTACTTTCATGTCTTACCTCAGATAAATACAACATAAAAACGTTTTGCAATTTCAACTAAAACCTTGAGCTATTGATCGTTGTTTTGAGCAGCCTAAAAAAACTCCGTCTTATAGCATCACAATTTAACACTACTGTTCAATTCTTGTCGTCAGCCTGTCAACATCTCCTTGCTCTCTCAGTGTTTTGTATTCAGTCTGCGTTTTGTGCTTAGTCCGCAGTCTTCAGTCCGCATTTTATACTCAGTCCGTGTTTTATACCCGGTCCGCAGTCCTCATTTTATACTATCCAGTTTTCTTTTGAGTTACTGCGAGACAACTTCGACATTGGTTTTTAAAGGAAAATCATTTGAGGTCAATTACGCCACCAGTGGCCTCCTTGCTGTCACCTAAGACATCTTAACTAAAAGGCCCTTCTCGAGAAGCCTGTTGACTGTTTTTCAGGACTGTTGGCCAACAGTTTACCAACAGTTGGCTGACAGATTGTTTTGGGGAGCTGTTCTTGGGGATCGAACTAATATTGCATCACCAAAATTATAGTTTGATTGAAAATGAATTAAGCCTCTTCCACTCTTTGTCTTCCTTAATACGTCCATGGACCTGTGCATTTTTCAAAAGAATCGACAACAACAGGAATCCCCTCCCCCAAGAATTAACATATACAGTAGGCCACCCATTGATCTTCAGACTAATTAATGCACTGTAAACATGATAAAATTTTTTGTACCGACTGTTCTCGAAGTCACATCTGTGAAACACAGAGGAAAAACTCCACATTTTAAATTTGAAATGCATGAAAAAGGCTCTAACTAACAGAGGCATTATTCAAGTATATGGAAATAAGTAGCCCTGTATTCTGTAGCTTAATTTTGATCTAATTAACAATTAGATCCGTAGCCCGCAAGCCCGGCTACCAGGGGCACCCAACGTCAATTTTCGGAAAATATCTGTTCGGAAGACGATTTGAGATCTAGAATTTTCGGAACATTTGTTGTAAAATTCCTTGCTTGCCTGCCTGTCCTAGGGTTTTCGAATATCTAAAAAATTGAATAATTGCCCATTTTTAACGGATTTTTACCCTAAAAAGATCACCTAGAATTTTCGGGAGCCTTTTTTCTGGCTGAAATTTTTGAAAAGGTAAGTTTTGATCCCTATAATTTTCGGATCACTAGACTTTCAGCTAGGGAATCCGAACAGATAAATGAAATTTAGGGGATAAAAATACGCCTATATCTACCGTTTGAACACTAGAATACTTTAAACAATGCTAGGTTTAAGTGGTTTTGAACTATATTCTCGTTGGGTACCCCTGCGGCTACGCGTCAATAGCCCATGAGGCGAAGCCGAATGGGCTCAACAAACCTCTGGACTGCATTGCTTTGGTCTGTACGTTTCTTGAGTTCTTTCTGTCCTTGAATTTGGTTCTCCAAAGATCTCCTCGTCGAATTCAAACTCAAAACCCTTCATATTGTTGTCAACTTCCCTTCGTTACCGATAAGTAATATGTACGTAGAGGTATACAAGGGTTTACCGGCATATGGGTATGCACTGGTTACACTATCATAAGGGTTAAATGAAATATCCAGGTCATTTCATTACGTTTACATGAGCTATGTTCTATAATGACTGCAGGCTCAATCTTATAGGAGAGGAGAGAGTCGAGAGAGTCAGTCAGTTCAGAGAAGTAAAGTTATAACACTTTTTGTCAATCGAAGCAAGATCTAATGGAACGAACTTTTCCCCGATCCAAGCAGAGATCAATCATCAAGAAACATCAGCGTAAAGCACGCCTCTCGCGAAATGCAGACATTTTGGTAAGTTCATGTTTGTTTCATCAAAGGTCGTGCTGTACTTTATATATACATGTATAGCGAAGATATCGATGACCTCTCGTATTGATATTAATGATATGTGCCAACCAGAGCCTTATTGGATGCCGAAACAAAGGGTTCTTTTGTTCGGTGGTCGGCAAATTTGAATATCAAAAGAAATTTGACATCAATGTTTGTAAACAGGTATCGTCCCTATAGCTATATGAAGGCTCGTTGGAATATATATATTGAACCATTATTTTGCAATTCCATCAATAGATTTTCCTAGACTATATGCTGTTTCTGAAACGGCTGGCCACTGAATCAAACCTCAAGGCACAGGAAGAAAGAACAAATACATTGCAAGCTCAGCATGTGAATGATGTCTTACGGGTGAGACAGCAGAAAATCTAAAGCACTGCATGGATATTTGCAGAATACCCCACAACACCTCACCACTATTGTTTTCCCTAGGCAGCGTTCTTTCAAGAACGAGTCGGAATACAAAAGAGCTCATTCTTATTCAATGAAATGCCAATAAGTTGCAGGGTATTCTGCAATTTAGCCCACTGCATTTACTGAAAACGGCAAATAACAGGCTGGTGCTGCGCATAAAAGCAGGATAATATTCTCTTGTTCTAGCTTTTCTCTTGAAGACATTGCTCGATCTCTGTAGCTAATGAGCTCAGACCAGCCTGACTTCGTCTCGGTTGCTGGGCCGAGACAAGAAACTCTTGTACCTGTCTCGGTAGCCTCGCAGCTCCTACAAGGTCTCACCTGATTGGAGACCACCCTTAAGGTTTAACAAAAGAACAAATAACAGAAACAATGGACCCTAGAGGATAGAGTTGCAGCCCTTTTGTTTTAGGCCTAGGGTCCATTGTTTCTGTTATTTGTTCTTTTGTTAAACCTCAAGGGTGGTCTCCAATCAGGTGAGACCTTGTAAGAGCTGCGAGGTGACCCACCGGTCTCTTGTAAATGACAACAAATCTCAGACCGGGTCCAGAAATTTCAAGCCCATATGCTTTTGGGTCAGCGATACATTTATTACAAAAAAGATATCATATCGTTCCGGTTTCATGTAAATGGCTGCAAAAATTTTGTACCGGTACAAGTTCATACCGGTCTGAGTTCGTCCTAGCCTCATGTAAATACCCCCTTTAACCCTTTCCATTTGACAGAACTGACCAGCCATACCGGCCAGCATTTGGAAGGCCTAACTCTACAACGCATTACCAAAGCAATACACTTTGAGGATGATATACATGTATACTCCTACAGAAGAATGCCAGGGATTATCATCAAGTGTTCCTTTAAATTCCTGCATTTTCTTTGCAAACTGACAAGTCTGGCCAGCTATACCATGCCTAAAATAGGATGTCGTTTTCTGCCAGTTCTGACAAAAAGAAAGCACCATTAGCAAAGCAAACATGACCACAAACATACGGATCCTTTGTGGAATTCATGGTGATACAACTGTAGATCCAAGACAATTATTTTTGTACACACAAATTTAAAAAATAAGGCTGAAACACATGTGATTCACTTACAAACCTTCACATTTGTGGCCAATTTCACTGTATTTGTGTTACTAATACTGAGTGTGGACTGCCTATTTTGGTGTTTCATTGTTGTGGACTTGTCATCCTTTCAAGGCCCTGTTAGGTGAGGCCCTTTCAATCGTCCTTAGAAACCCCTAATAATTTATCTGGGAAAATTGAAAGGGACTCTGCTTGTATAAAAGAAAAAAAGCGATCTTGCTTGCAGACTGAAACCCAGGTTCAAATCCCAGCATGTGCAGTCCGAAGTCCACTCAGTTTTCCATCCATTTGAGATCAGTTACAGTGTCAGAGAACCAGTATTAATGGCAACAAGTTGTACATGAAATTAGCATTGGCAGTGGCACCAACCCTTGCTGTAACAATGTAGACCGAATGCATAAATGGCGGCCAAAAAAATGTTCTTTTGTTTATGTGCTACTTAGACTCACTAGCCTCGCTTGCATGTACAAAATACAAAAGAAATGTTGCTTGAGAGCGAGGCTAGTGAGTATAATTAGCACATAAACCAAAGAAAATTTTTTTGGCCACCATTTATGCATTCGGTCTATAGAACCATTGATAAAGAATCCTTCGGGTTGCTTTTGACTGCTGTTGGCCTCTAGTCTTGTGTCTCCATGGTAATTCACCTGGGTTGGCACTTGTCTTGGTTTGAAATACACAATCTTGGGTGTATTAGTAGCATGCTAATATGGGATAGCCTGCATAACAAGTGTTTCTGTTGGGTTTCAGTGAATTGAGGACTTTCAACCAAGCAAAAAAATGAAGAGACAGGGAGAGGAGGGAAGGAAACACTTGCCCACAAACCCCAACATTCCCGAAGAACACCTTTTTCACACTTTTACACTTGAGCGCACACCTGTCAGGAACATCTCAAAAAAAACGACCAATGAGAAGAAGCACTTTTCAACAGAAATAAATTATTTTATGTAAATTACTAACTTAAAAACAAACACAGCACTTAGTCTAGTGAAACTTGTGAATGCGAAGTACATGGAAATGTTGTTTAAACTAGAGAGCTTCAGGACCGGCCAAACCAAGCGATAAGTGCAGCACATGCAGAGCCGATTTCAAATTAAATACCCTATTCCTTAACATAAGCGAGTCTCTCGTGAGATTAATATGCTGGAATATTTAAGAGTGCCTGTCCTTTAAAATCAAAGATATCGTGGCAAGGTTAGAAATTCGATTTCAATCATATTTTAATGTTGAATAGGTTGGGATGTGACTAAAATCACTCCACTGAGTTTTTTCAGTGAAGTATCCCTTTATTCCAAAGAAAAAGGCAAACAATGAAAATCCATTAAAATGTCATTTGAGGCACTAAATTATTACAAGGGTCTGACAGCCTTGTGTGCAAAGGGAAATCAGGCTACCACATTTAAAATGATTTTGGGAAATCGTGCGTTGTTCTGGCTTTCATGCAAACAAAATAATTCAATTTCTAAGGCATACAAAAGAAAGAATAATTCACTTCTTCTAAGATGAAAAACTGACTCATACATGTAGTTCAAGTTCAAGTTCATTAAATGAACTTGAACTTGAACTATTCACACTTATTCAACTACAATATATACATCTCAAAAAGGCTGCACCAATCAGATCCTCAAGTTTGTGGGCGAACGCATTCTTCGAAGTGTTGGGGTTTGCGGGCAAGCATTTCCTTTCCCCCTCTCTTCTTTTTTGCTTGGCCAAGACATCGGAAAAGCCTGCTTCTCAATATTCCTCTTCTGTTCCCCACGGAAACGCTTGCTATGCAAGCTAAATATGGGATGAATTTCAGTTATTGCAACTCTGCTTGTTTAGTAATAATAGATGCTAATGGTTTGTTTTACCTTTTCTAGAATGTGTTAAAAAGTTGCAAGGGGTGAAAGGATGGAAGCTTAACTGCATCAAATCATAGACATCAGAAATCAATGTCCTGTAAATACATTGTACCTTTGTAAAAAGCTTCAGGAATGATTGTAAACTATACATTGTTAGGGGATGAATGAAAAATTTTCAGGATTTGTAAATAATAACATTATTGATTGACATAATCATTGTAATTCATTGTAGTGATTTTTTGAATTCTTATTAAAAGAAACCAGTTCACCAGTTCACCAGCGCACTTTTATTCAGGCTGTGTGGTGGAGTCTTTCCCAGTCATCTCATGTACAATACGACCCATCGACCATGGTGTTTGTGTACTAAAGCACAGAATAATGATCATTCCATTCTCACCTGAAATCATTTGCACCATTGTTGTTTGCAATTCTACAACGAATTATCCAAATCCTTTATTTTAAGGTCCTATCCAAATTCAGGGATAATCGGACCCTGAGGCTTTCATAACGGCAAGCCATTTTTAACCCTTTGCTAAATGGTGTTAGGACATAGGACCAAGCATAGGCCACAAAAAGAGGAACAGCACTTTTACAATGTAAGAGGCAAAATGTAAATTGCTTGCATATTTGCGTGCAGTTAGTAAATAAGACAGTGATTTTGACCTAAACCATAAAAATAATGAGTTATAAGGCTCTAAATGTACTCATTTGAATGGAATAATTGAATAAAAGGTGACCAAACTGACCACTGTAAGCCATTTATTATGATAATTTTTTCATTCAATATTTTCTGTCTTCTCTTTTTTTTCAAGTCTGTAGCAAGGGATGTACACATTATTTTGTTATAGTGAAGTGATAATGAGATGTTGTACTTCTCACTCCCTCTTTCCTTTTTAAAACTCAGCAAACAATGCCATGTACCTTTTTGAGTTGAAAGGACTCCTAGACTTAAAGTCCTATGAAAGACTCTATTTCCATGACTGCCAATGTCAGTAATTGGGCACTAAAGATTTATGAAAAATCTTTTGAAACACAGACAATTTTATCACTAGATGGCATCAAAACATTTCAAATTATGCAATCCTTCAGACAGTATAATACTTTCGCTGAAAGTGGTCATGAACTGACTGATGTGTCAAATTAAACTGTCATTTGGGAGCAGTGATGGAAGTACAGAGTCCACTCTGTTGCACCAGAAGTTTGCACATGTGCTGTGATACTGACGACCGCCATATGTCAGTTTGCCATCCCCATTTTTTGATGAACCTGCCGTCACTTTGTCCACATTTAACAGACAAATCCCACATGCCACACTGCCATCTTCAGAAGCTGTAACATGATGAAGACTGAAATCCATACTGGTTTGGGAAGGCTGATAAGAAAACAACAGTGATGTAAGCACTTACCAAGTTAACTGTCAGGGAGATACCTCTTAAAACCTTGTTTATGTTAGGCTGTTAAATGCCAAGTGAGCAATTTGAAGTGTTAATACTAGCTGTCACAAGACTTCAATAGAAGTCAAAAGAAGTCTGGTATTCTGCGATCTGTACCTCATTAAGAGGGTTTCAGTTAAAAGCAAGTTCATAACACTTACCAGAATATTTGAACCAGAAAGAAAGGCTGAAATGCCCTTCCAAGTCCTGTTGATTTCTTGTTGGATATCTTGAAGCTTTTTGTTATTTGGAGCTACAATAATTTTGAGGGAGAGATGAGAGAATACCATTGGAACAATTATTTTGAAACAATGAATAATGCAATCATAACAATAATATTATGGTTACATAAGTATGAAAGATTTGTTAAGTCAATCCTTATACATGTTAACTGTATGTGAGATATGCTACAGCTGGATTCTCTGTTTTGAGAATATTAAAATGAAAATCAATGATTGACTTACATTAATGTTACCACATTTTGCCTTCTGTTTTTGTCGGAGGGAAATACTGTAGGCTAGCCCGGACAGACGAGGATGCTCGTCGTCTCGCTTCGGGGTGTAAATTTTGGATTTTGGTCTCGCTTAGGGTGTTCCGGGCAAAGCGCCAATATTTTAAGCCACCAAGGTCTCGTTTAGGGTTCCGCAAAGAAACACAGAATTACACGAAGAGAAAGAGAAGTCAAATTTTCTTTTTAACTTGTTTTTAGGGGTCAAAATTTCCTTAAGCCACGCCCAGATTAGTGTCCTTTAGGGGTCACAAAAAACTTGAGCCATGCCCAGATGGTCTCCTTTAGGGGTTAAATTCAAAATTTCCGACGCGACGAGCATCCCCGTCTGTTCCATATGGGAGTCCCCCCCCCCATTGTGAATGATTTAGTATTGATTTGGATATTCAAAAGAGGTTCACACCACTTCTTTAACTTTCAGGAAATAGATCAATAGCAAAAAGAGAGCTTTCACAGCTACAGTTACTTGATTTATTTTCATATGCTTTTACCTGATTTATTTATTGATGCCTTTATCCTCAAAGTGACTCTATAAATCTCAACTATAGCTGCAAGAAAAACATTTACATTATTAATTATGTTTGGTGATATTGTCAAGAGTGAAACTTATCTCTGCCTTTGTTTGCTCATTGACCAATTAGAATGCTTGGTTTATAACTTCCCTTTGCACTAAATTACCTCTTTTCTGCAATATGTTACCTGAAAAGTGTGATATGGTATATAAACCATGTCAAAGGTTTCTTGTGGTATAAGTATTTGAATGATAAATTGACCTGTAATCTGGGCCTGTGTTTTATCACGTATTTATCTTGAAGAAAGCAGCTTGTACATGTTTTACTCAGGAGCTCTGGAAATACTGCTAAATGTGAGCAAAGCAGAATTCCTTCATCCCCTAATACCTGAAAAATATGTTGTCCCTTGCTTGGACTCCAGCACTTCTTCTTTTACAGACTGCTCTGCAATTTTCTGAATGGCCAATGTAGCAGTTGCTAAGGTTAAGAGACAACTGTTTAGACAGCGACTCCAAGCATGGGCATGTTGATCCATATCCTAATTTTCAGAAACAAATAACTAGTCTTTAGTTTGATCCAAAAAAGTTCCTGCTTCTAAAGATGTTAACTTTAAGACAGTAAAGTAATCTTAATAATGTCTTCATCAGTTGAAAGGTTTATTTCATTTGTCTGTACTAGTTTGGTTGCCATGAACCTTAAAATGTTGTGCAGTAAAACTTCAGGTCCCAGTTGTTCAAAGCTCTATTATTGTGATAAGTTAATCCTGGATTACTGGAAACTGACATTGTAGTTAATTTACTGATCAAAAACAATTTCCACACTTGACTTAGACTTTTGTTAACCTACTTCAGCATAAAACTTCATGGTTAAGGCTTTTTTGGCCAGCAAAATTCAAGCCTTTGGTTAGTATTTGGTCATGGATTAGTATTACTCAGCATTTTAACAACAGGATCCAAGCACTGAACTGATCAATATAATAATACTTGAAGGAAAAACAAGTTATGTTTTCAACAGTGATATGGCCAGAATTGAATGTAGGAGCAAGGATGGCACAGTCAGTTAGTGCGTGACCTTGGTGCAAGAGGTCCTGAAATCGATTCCCGGATCTCGCATCTTTGTTTCGACCTCTTTCCTTTCCGTGTAGCTAAGTAGCTTTAAATACCTGTAAAACAGAGCACTGATGGAGAGGGGGGAGTAAAATGAGCGCACCATTGACCTCAGGTTTGTCAGTTGAATTACTGTTACGAGTTATCGACGTTAAATATGGTTACTTTACTTTTTACTTTTGTAGTAGCCGCGTATATTTATAAGGTACCCACCCCAGACTCGTGTGATAGGAACTTGTAACGCTCTGTTGGCTCCAGAGAAACAGCATTGATGAGAGAGTCACTGGCCTTGCTAGTTAGGTTGGGCTGACATTTATTCTCAGCTGAGGTTGATCCTGTAACAAAGGAGTCAAATGCTCCAAATTTATTACTGGAATTTAAGTCACATTCAGGCTGAGGTGTGCGAGCATCAAAGCTTTCAAATGTACTAAAATCTCCAAAATCTTGATTAAGATCTTCCTTTAAGTTAGCAGTTTGAGAGTTACCAGCCATGCCAGAAGTTACACTTAAATTCTGAACATCCTCTGTAGACTTAAAAGCACCAAAATCACTCTCCTTGGAGGATTTAATTTGGTCGGATACTTCAAAGCCTCCAAAGTCCGCAAACTTATCATCATTTGTTTGGTCCTCTGTTGTTGCTGGGTTTGAGGCACTGAACAGGGATCCACCTGAACCAACATCAAGTGCTCTGAAAGCACTGTATCTATCCCCAGAAGTCTCAACTTGGTTGGATGGTTGAGAAGTATTGCTTTGAAATGCCGAGAAATCTGCAAATGTGTTCTTCTGATTCTCATCTGATGAGTGTGTTTCAGTAGTTAAACTTGTTCCTGAGCTCTTCTTGTCTTCAATGCTCATTGGTTTAATGTCCTTTTCAGATGACCATTCATTGGAAAGCTTAAACATACCCAATGACGAAGCAGGTTTCTCAGAAGTACTAGAATCAAAGCTTGAAAATCCCTTAGCAACAGAAGAAAGAGGACCAGGACTGTGTTGAAAATCACCAAAATCGTCAGTAACAGCAAAGCTTTTACTACCAACATTTTCATCTAATTTAGCATGGGCATTATTCACAGCTTTAGTGAATAAATCAAAACCAGCAATATCAGAGCTCTTGGTCTTGTTGCTTGATTCATTACCCATTGTGAAACTGTCAAATCCTTGAAGAGATTGTACATGATCTCTAGTTTGACCCTCATTGTTTGCAGCAGAAGTTTTGCTTTTATCTTCGGGGTCTTTTCTTCCTTGAAAATCACCAAAATCGTCGACCTGTGACAATACTCCACCAACATGAGGAAGCTTAAAGGCAGGATTAGCTCTGCCACTCCAATCATCAATACCAGTCCGTACTAAATTAACCTCAGGGACTTTAACTTGGTTGAAGGTCTGGTTGGTCAGAGAGAAAGTATTTCCATGCAGTGCTGTTTGACTCTGGAAGTCCCCAAATTCATCCTGACTTGGATTTTGCCCCACAGTGGAAGGCCGTGAATTGCTGTTTAACACTGTTTGCTCTTGAAATCCACTGGACTCCTGCATGGGATTGAAAAAGATTACAGAAAATTTTTCTTGCTCAGCAAAAGTGTATTTCATTTTCGTAATTTCCGGGCGATTACCCGCATCGGTCATTTTTAGCAATAACAAGAAAAAAATTTCAACAGATTACACGCCCTAGCAGATAACCCGCACCCAAAAACAAAAGAAATTCGTGAACTCACAAAGTTATCTGCACGAGCGATAACTTTGAGCTCATACTCAAAAGTAAAACTCTGACATCCGCGTTTAACACCAGGCATTTTGACTCAAAATTGTTCGAGGCTACATGTACACTTATCGTAAATGATTGAAGAGTGTATTTCTCAGTCAATTACCTTTTTATAACGTTTTGAATCAAATAAAAACTTCATTCATTGTTTTTGTTGACAAAATATCCTTTAGCGTGAAATTGGTTAGGTTTTACACCTATTGTTTTTGATCTTCCATTGAATGATAACACTTGTAAAAATCAGTTAAAAAAAAAAGATATCTCAGGCTCTACTGACTCTAAGAAATCGCTTGAAACGGGAAAATAATCTCTACCTCAAGGCAGTGCTTGCTAGGAGTATTTTACTGATGCACCGAATGTTCTGGTGTTTTCAAATTTTGTCCGTGAATGTTTGTTTACACACGTGCCGACAATCACCTCCTATGTGCATCATATTAAGATCTACGACGGGGACGTCAACGAAAACGTCACCTCAAAATTTAACTTTGCACTATCGACAGTTCTTCAAGATTAGTCCATCTCATTCGGGTCGTACAATGTGGGCGAAGTATCCAAAGAATACATTGGTATGAGCGGTTTCAGAGCAAAAATATAGAATGGAAGATTCACATTTGAACGCTCGCATCTTCGTCAAAACCTCAAATTTGGTGATTTCACATCGTCGTTGTAAAGAGAACTGCACGATTATTTGCTAAAATGCGTGCTGCACGTGCAGCACAATTATTTTTCCTCTTTTAACCAATGATACTGTTGTTTCGTGGCGTTGCCGTTGATTAATGCGGCGGCAGTGGCGCCATGAAATGAACATGTCGGCATCAGTTTTTGTGTGTGAATTACTTTAAAGCCTGCTATTTCACATTTTTATTCCTTTGTTTTGTTTTTATTATTCCAGTTGTTGAATAATTTTTTTCTTTTCAACTAAACAAAGAAAGAAGCTGTGAAATTAGCAAAGTAAGAAAGTAATAACACACGCGTGATAGATGATTTTGATTGCCAACGATATTTGTTGATATGTTTTCAATTTGCATTGGTTTTCATCGAGAGCATTTAAGTCTTAGGCAATTAAAGTGGGATAAATAAGGCAATAATACAGTTTTTAGGAACAGTTTCATTAATGACTTTATTTTTTCCCTACTTATGGTTTTAAAACTATACCGGAAGATTATCACATTACCCGCACCTTCCTATAACCCGCACCAAGAACTGTTTGTGGAAAAATTAACACATTACCCGCGGGTAATCGCCTGGAAATTACGGTATATCCTGTCTGCAATTTTGTCACTGCTGTAAGTGTGATACATGTATCTTTCACGTAGCAAACATGATATCAAATCAACTTTTTGATCTTAAAGTTCTCTTTTTTGACGTGTAGTTAGAAAACGTGGCACTCTTTTGAAACATGACCAAGGTACATTGTAGTTACATGTAAGTCCCTTGCACAGGAGGAAACAGATGTCTGTTGCAGAATGATGTTTACCAAGGTGTTTTGTTCAGGATGCAAATGGGAAAAACTCTCAGAGAAGCAAAATGCTTCAATCTGAAAAAAATAAAGAAGCACTTTGCTTCTCAGGAACAAAATTGTTAATTGCATTATGTATGAGTAACTGTAAAAACATTTCAAGGAACACTGTCTCCTCGTTTAAAGGGGTACGAGTAATCTCAGTGACAGACGTGCCTCCTGCTTGTGTTAGACAAACACGTAACATTGTACATCACCTGACTTGTTCCTTGTGCAGCTACTGTCTGAAAGTTTCCAAAACTTGACTGAGGATTTGTCATATTTGATCCTCCCAAACCATTAACTTCTGCTTGGTTGCTATTATTGGTGGGCAGACTCAGTCCATCACGAAGCAAAGGGAAGTGACTTGTGATTGGTCCTGGTTTTGAGACTGGTGGATTACTGGACTTAAATGCTCCAAAACTGTCTTCGGTGTTCTCTGTGAATACACTAGCTCCTTCATTTGTTTCAGGCTGTTTGACAGTTCTAAACACACTGTATCTGTCATTTGGATCGACTGAAAGATCACTGGATGTACTACTGTGGTGTTCACTCACAACATCTCCTTCCATCTTGGTTTTGTTTTGAGAAACGTCTTGAGATGTCTCTGCAAAGCTCCAGCCATGTTCTTTACTCTTCAAGATTCAAGAACAAAGAACCTCATTAGTGACTAAGAATTTTATGGCATTTGATAGAAATTGCGTACAGTTCCCATCTCCCTCAATCCTAGCTTGCCTTTTCAGAAGCACGTCGTCACCCAGGGCACTTATACGTACCACACCAAGGCAGAGTGGTCAGTGGCCAGGAAACTAAATGGGTCATTGTTAGATTTACTAATAAAAGCCTTTTTGTTTTGACAAAATGAGTGTAACTGGTATTAAGGAGGCTCGAAAGGGTTTTTAGCTGCGCGCGAGTACCCTACACACGCCATAACTTTAATAGAAGCACGCGTCAGCTGAATGAATCAAACTTCTATCAAAAGTAGCGCGTGCAACACACCGGAAGTGAAAATACGGCGGAAAATCGCGCGAACCGGAATTAAAACGTGTGGAAAAAAATTGTCTCTATCTCGAAATTTTGCATGGTGACCTATCTTGATATTTTGCATGCACGCATCATTCACGATGTCACTTTAAGTAAAAAAGTTTCGAGGAAATTTATCTAGTACAATTTTCTGTAAACTATACAACATCATTTTTCGATGTATCTTAAATTCTACTAGATAACTTTTTGTCATACTCTTTAATAAGTTAAAGGATTTAGGGAGATTTCCAACAAAGAAATAAAAACAGTGTTTCTTATAATTTTCAAAACCTGAATTTAGAGGGCCTTTTTGTGGACCTGGCGTGTTGCCATGGTAACCGATA
The DNA here is from genome assembly GCF_036669935.1 of Montipora foliosa. Taxonomy (NCBI): domain Eukaryota; kingdom Metazoa; phylum Cnidaria; class Anthozoa; order Scleractinia; family Acroporidae; genus Montipora; species Montipora foliosa. The sequence continues at coordinate 53,918,513 of NC_090870.1, forward strand.
TGACGTCATAAGTGCCCTTAAAGTATTGACCAACAATAGAGTTGCAAAGACATTTATAGTTTGCCTGCACAATGAAATATCCTTCTTTGGTATCTTTCATCGTTTCACAAAGTTAACACTATAGCAACAAAAAAACCCTTTCGAGCCTCCTTAAAGCAGGGTGTCTTACATGAAAAAGGAGTTTTTAACGAAATGAATTTAGTAATTGTAGTAAAATATATGAAATACACTGTAATGTATTCCAGGTAACTCTGTAATTTAGCAGCCTCCCACACAGATGTTCTTAGGGCTTTGTCATGCGTTCCTCTTCCACTAATGTCTGCTGAAGCGAAAAACCACTTCTGTTCAATGGCTGTTTGCCCACTATTTAAAGAAACCAATCAGCATTGACTAAATTGTATTGCCAATCACATGCTGTGAAAGAATGCCATAAAAAAACATGTGCTTACCCAAAACTGAAAAATGGCATCTGGTTGGTCTGTAATCCATGGCCCGAAGTGGTTTTTCATTTCAGCAGGCGTTAGTGGGGGAGGAACGCACGATACAGCCCTAAGAACGTCTGAATGGGAGGCTTGTAATTTAAAGGCAGAATACTAGTTCATACTTAGTCTATTAGCTTTTAAACTCACCTTACCTCAAATCACCTTTAAGTTAATACTTAGCTTCACTTTTTTGACTACACTTAAATGTGTTGTAACCTGGCCCAGGTTGTTTGAAGCATGGTTAGCGCTAACCGGCATTAAATACCATGGAAACCTGTAGGTTTTGACACCTCTTAACCAACGGTTAGCGCTGAACAGGCTTCGAGCAACCGGCCCCTGGTTGCTATGGACAAATGGTTAACAACAGCCACCCGAGACTCTCCCTTTTCATACAGTAACTAGAGTCCTACTTAACCCATTAGCGAGAAGAATTGCCTGGCATTAGACAGAGCTGAATCTATTACGTCTCACTCCTAGGAGTCAATGGGTAAAAGGGGACATAGTTCTTGAGTCAATGTAGGCGTTATTAACCCATTGACTCCTGAACTGCTCTCTATTGACAAGTGAAATCATCTGGTGTTAGACAGAGTAAAATCTATTATTATAATTTATATTAAACACAAATGTAACACCAAGTAAGCTTTCACGTGAAAACATGATATCTTCACACATGTAAAGATCACTGTTGCTAAGGTTACATATAAAAATCGTGCCTTTCGATGCCTTTGGTGAAATCATTTCGTATTTTATTGATGTTTATATAATAAAATAACGTAACACGAACACTAACATTCACCCGAATTCGAGTGACATTTCCAGTCGTGTGACACCTCAATTTGATTCCAGGGCACTTCTGATCTTATGCCCATATATGGACTGACATTTCTGTATGCTTCCGGCCAAAATAAAATGGTGGTTGTGGTGGTCATGGTAGTCACAGCAGTTGTGGTGGTCATGGTAGTTGTGGAGGTGACAGTGATTGTAGTGGTCACAGTAGTTGTGGTGGTCATGGTGGTCGCAGTGGTCACAGTAGTTGTGGTGGTCGTGGTGGGGGTCACGGTAGTTGCGGTGGTCATGGTTGTCACAGTGGTCGTGGTGGTCACAGTGGTCATAGTGGTCACAGTAGTTGTGGTGGTCGTGGTGGGGGTCACAGTAGTTGTGGTGGTCATGGTGGTCACAGTAGTTGTGGTGGTCATGGTGGTCACAGTGGTTGTGGTGGTCACAGTAGTTGTGGTGGTCATGGTAATTGTGGTGGTGACAGTGATCGTAGTGATCACAGTAGTTGTGGTTGTCATGGTGGTCACAGTAGTTGTGGTGGTCATGGTTGTCACAATGGTCGTGGTGGTCACAGTAGTTGTGGTGGTAATGGTGGTCAGAGTGGTCACAGTGGTTGTGGTGGTCACAATGGTCGGGGTGGTCACAGTAATGGTGGTGGGGGTCACAGTAGTTGCGGTGGTCATGGTTGTCACAGTGATCACAGTAGTTGTGGTGATCGTGGTGGTCACAGTAGTTGTGGTGGTCGTGGTTTTCACAGTAGTTGTGGTGGTCATGGTGATCACAGTGGTGGTGGTGGTCACAGTAGTTGTGGTGGTCATGGTTGTCACAGTGGTCATGGTGGTCACAGTAGTTGTGGTGATAAGTCGGGAAGAGGAAAGACGACTCTGCCAGCCGCCGCCACATTCTTTGATTTGCCGCTCATCCAAAGAAATGGATGAGTCAGTCCACTTGCGACTTGTCAAACCTGTTTTTTTAATTTTTGCACATGATCAATCTTCATGATAAATATTTTTAATTTTCAACTTCTAGTTAAATTAATTAATTAAAATTGTAATTATGATTATTTTATCTATTTATCTGTTTGCTTCTGACTTTAAGTTAAATTGTACATTAACTATGAACTGAGCAAATAAAATCATATTGTATTCCATTCTCAATCACA
>NC_090870.1:53925933-53940933 GCF_036669935.1 Montipora foliosa
TTTGGCATGTGGTCTCCTTGACGTGGCATACTACCAAAAGTTTGTCTCAGCGTGCCCTGCGTAAATTGGGCCATCTGACCTAACTGGGATGAAATCTCAAACATGCTGCCAGTTTTAGAGGTCACGGTGTTAACTGAAGTTTGTGCCAATTGGCCACCCTGAACATTTGTACCAGGAAAGCTACCAGTTCGTGGTCGGGAAACATCTCCCGTAGCTTGTCTTAACTGTATTCCTTGCAGGGGTAAAATAGGTGTGGTCCCAGTTTGTGGGTTAGAAGTCTCTGCTGGAAATTGAGTCACTTGGCCCCCCTGAATAATAATTGCACTTGATGGTCCAGTCCATGGGGCTGATGATGACGATACAACAGAACTGGCCACATGATCTTGCTTCTGTATTCCATGACTTGATGATGTTACAGGTGTACTTTGTGTCCCTGAAAAGCTGTGCTGTGTTCCAGTGGAAGAACTAGAAGTTAATACTGCAGGTGTGCAGGACAAGGGGTGTGACAAACTATTAGTGCTTCCACCGGTGTTAGCAACTACTGCAGATGCGCCCATACTGGAAATCCCACTCCCTGTAAATGATATACCAGTGAGATAAGAAGTGAGACACAGGGTATTACCATGAAACTCCATGTAATAGGATCCAGTTGCTGGAGGCACAGTTTTTGTCAATCCCAAGTTACTGCCCTAAAAAATGATAGGTTGTCATGCTCTTTTAACTGGTTTGGCACCAACATTGGTTTGAGCACCCTGCCTGAGGCCTGAGTCAGCAAGGCAGAAATAAGGGGGGGGGGGGGGGGGGATGACCTGGCAAATTGGTCAAAACAAACTGGGGTTACACCCTCCTCCCTTGCTTCAACAAAGAATTGACCTTTAAATTTGACAAGAAGGTCACACAGCTCGGCTTGCAGCTATCCAACTCAGGTGGTTCATGAGTTGTACTATTAAGGCCCTAAAAATATAAATGGAAAAATTTAGAGAGAAATGCAGTTTTTAGATAGCACAGTGAAGAAAAGCATTAATTTGGTGCTAAGAGAGGTTAAACAAACCGAGCATTTTGATTGCACAATGATTAAAAAAATTCAAAGATAGCCAACCAAATGTGAGACTCGGATGGTGCAAAATTTGGATATGTGATTTGTGATATGGATGTGTTTCCTCTGCACGATGATAAATAATGTTATTTCAAAACCTGGTGTGTAAGGGGAAATAGATACCGGTAAGTGAAGGAAGGGTGAGGTAGGATAGAAGCACTAGTCAAGATCAGGGAGGGATAGGAGAAGTAGAAAGAAAGAAGCAAAGAAAAGATGCCTTCTTTTGTCTTGTTCTTTTTTCATCCCCTAAAAAACCAAGCCCCTGTTTTTTTTAACTACACCCCCAAAGAAGGAAACATCCCTTTAATTTTTAAAAAGTTGATGAAAAAAAAAAGTTTACAAAATTTAAACTGGTTTGAAAAAAATTCAAACCAAGAAAATTTTTAAATTATAACATACAGTATACAATGTACAACGTGATTGCCTTTCATAGACGCCATTTTTCTCCAATTTAATGGCATTCTGACCATTCATTGCTTTAGGCGACAAAAAACTAGGAGTAATCATTGATTATGGAGTGCATTCATTGCCAAAACAACACAAGCCAAGATGCCATAACGATGATGTATTTACATAAATCTTGAACATCTATCAAAAGTACTGGGGGTATGAAGCTAGTGGAAGGTGGCTAACAAAGGGAGGTTTGGAGTAGAGGTGATTATGTCACAAAAACTAGGATTTGTGAAAATCTGGAATTTGTTAAAATTGTCTGAGAGACTTTTACTAAGAAATATCTCTCGCTAAAGATCGGCATTAGTGCAAATTGACTCTGTACGAACAATCACGAGGTGCATGATCATCAGTTGCGCATATAACGTATCAAAACTGCGATGCACATGCACGTATGACATAATTTGAGATGGCACTGAAAGAGCAGATGAATGACAAAAACTTGCTATTTGAGCTCACCCTATGCACACGACACCCAACATTATAAATTGCGCTTTTCTAATGTCGAACGCAAATATTATTGATACAAACCTCCAAACTGAGAAAGTGACGGTTGAGATCCTTGAAAGTGACCAAAATTTCCCTGATCTGCAACACTAGGGCCCTGTGTAAACTCACTAAAGTCCTCCTCATGGCAATGTAATTGTTTCAATGATGAAGCTGCTTGGCTTCCTTGAGTCGTCATATATCCTGTCCCCCACTGGCCAGCCGTAATGCTTGAATGATGAGCTGTACTGCCTCCTGGTCTTGAAACTTTTCAAAAGGTAAAAAAGTTGGAGGTCTGTAGAGCTACATATGGGTCTCAATAAATGAAGGGATACACACTGTGACTCAGAATAGGGATACAAATAACAGAGAGCAATCGCTCCAGAAGAAAGCTGTATTGTCCTGCTAAATAATACATCACTTCCACAACATAAGCTGTGTTTGTGGTTCCAAGCATTGACCTACATCTGAGCTACCATTTTCTTCTGTGGTTGTTTTTTTTATAAATTCTTTGGTTCCAGAAAAGAAGTTGTTTCATTCAATGCAAAAGGAAATAATTTTTTTATTACTTTCACAACATACTGTAAGCATTCATTTTCAGGCCAACCATTGAACAATAAAATAATTATTTCATTATTCAATGGTTGGCCTGAAAATTAAGATCAGTAGCACATTACATGTGTACAATCAGAGTGACACAAACTCCTTCCCAAATATCTTCTTTATTATAAGCCGTACATTTGTAAGATTTCACACAAATAAGGGTAACATGTTTGTCAATAAATATGCAAAGTTTCGTGAATATTCACTGCACTCTTATTTTTGGCGAAATTTTTGTTTGACAAAATTGATTAAAAATATGGCCGTCACGCGTAACATTTACCCAGATGAAATGTTGTTCTATAAAAAATATATCTAGACCAAAACGCCCATTATCGTTTGGAAAAATCTTAAAATTACAAGGACCAAACATACTTTCAACCTAATAACTCAACTTTTCTAAAACTAGAATCTGTATGGTTAAAATTCCAAAAAAGTACCTCGTAGTTAGGGCGTCACGATACTGCTCTGAACTTCTGCAGTTAAAATTAAGGTTCCCAGACAAGTTACAAAAACGAGGTGAAAAATAAAAATACCACCGCAGACGGCGTTCTCACTTTCTGGGGACTCTTTCCTGAAAATATGAACAATCTAGGACCATTCGCTCCAACGCAATAAGAAAAAGTCTGAATCTGAAGCCTTGTGAAACGCTCCATGGTTTGATATGCCATTAAAAGCATCAACGAAAGTCAAACTCTTCCCAAATGCCCGCAATGGATCCAAAACCTTCGGATTGCCGCCACATTTGAATCTCATCTCAAAACGAACGTTCATGAGCATTTCCATGTTAAAATATAAAGTAGGTAGCTCGCAAGAAGAGTTTTTCTAAATCTTAAGCCTTGTGAAACGCTTCTCCATGAGTCTCCTATTACATGTAGGATTTTCTCGCAAGAAAGACAGCGAAACAACATGACCATTTCGCCATGATTTCGGGCAATTCCTTCCATGAAACATCAACATGTGCCCTTGGTAACCTCCCAAGAAGGTTCCAGAAGCTGTTTGTTACGTAACAACTCCAAAAATAGCCGTGAAAACCTCAAGAAAAGCACGTGTTTTAAATGCAAATGTCCCTTCGGGTTGGGTCACGTTCGTTACGCCAGATGGTTTTCAATGGACACAATGGAGCATGAGAATAAAGCAGAATCAATGAGAAGATGGAGAAAAGAACAAAAGGAAAAAAAAAGGCTATCAACAAAGCCCACTACGAAAAAAACAGAAAAAAGCTGATATGTTACCCTAAAGTGTGTAAAATGTACTAGTTTTAGGATGCGCAATGTATTATGGGTAAAAACTAAGATTGCTGACTTGGCAAAAAACTTTGGATTATATGATTGTTTCCTATTAATGGCGATTTTGCTGTGATAATTACGAAGTGTTAATATGAATTTGGACAGATTACTAGATATTTTACAAAATTAAGAGGCCGCAAAGCATCATGGGTATAACTTAAAATGTTGTCTACAAAGCTAAAACCAAGCAAAACATAATTATTTCGGCTCTTAGTGTGTTTTACTGTGCAAATTAAAGTGTTATCATGACTTTGGAGAAATTTGTAGAAATTTTGCATTTTTGATATGTTACACAATTGTACGTGTCTATTGTGCTACTGATCTTAAATAAATGCTTATGTTGAGAAAGTAATAAAAAATTATTTCCTGTAACAGTAAGTCTGAGCAATGACGACAGAATGGTTAGCTTCCAGGAAGACCTCTATTTAATAAGTCTTGTTTTAACAATAAAAGTAGTTTTAAAATCTTTAACTTTGTCTGGAACCAAACATTGTATACCAAATGCAAATGAACCTTTACTACTGTACAAAAACACCTGAACCTTGGGCTTTCTGCTCCGAAAGGTTACAAATGGGTGGGGAGATAAAGAGGGCCAGTTCACAAACAAACCAGTCAAAAATACTTTCATTTTTTTTTAACCTGTTAAAAGACAAAATGAAATGGTACATCTAGATAGGTTATCAACCCATTAGGTACTGGAACAACTGTAAAACTGTTCATGTGATTGCTAGTGATCAGTTTTTCCACAAATTACCTTGTACCTCACTACACCTTTTCCTTTGGAATCAGAAAGATTACAAAATTTAAATTATGATACAATCTTCACTGGCCTAAATGTAACAAGCCACTGGGTAACACTCACAAACATTGGATGGTATACTCGTAGCAGGCTTCACACTGGAGTCACTGCCAAGCGATCCAAGCAAATTAGACATGGGAGATCCTCCGCCCTTACTGCTTTTGCCAAACAAGCTATTAAGTGCATTGGCATTTGTTGGTTTCCTGTCGATGAAAGACTGTTGCAGCTTCCTCTTCTCAGCTTCAAGTTGTTTCTTCTTCATTAGCTCTTCCTCTTTCTTTAACTGCTCCTCAAAACGTTTTCTTTGTTGCTCCATTATCTTTTGTTGTTGTTTTGGAAATTGATGTCCCAGCTGAACATTGGGAGGAAGTGCACCAATTTGCAGTCCCATTTGCAAGTTAGCTCGAGGGACCATCTGCACCTGAGGCCGCATCTGAGGCCCCACTTGTTGTATCTGAGATCCCAGTCGTGGGTCCATCTGATTCACCCTTGGTTGTCCCATTTGAGGACCCATGGGGGATCTGTAACTAGGAAACGCCTGAGAAAGAATTATAATGTTAATAATAACAATTAAAAAATCATTTAGTTACTACATGTATGAGCATCTTATGTGAATGACCAGATGTACATGTACATTACAAAATCTTTGTCAGTGATAATTTAAAATAAAACCTTCTTTGAAACAACCTTAAATTAATGTGACTTTAAAATGCTGATATAGATCATGCTGTGGTTCAATTTTTTTCTTGGTTTGAAATTTTTCTTACCAGTACAATAACGTATTTTAATTTTTCTTTCTCTAATATTCATTATCATAATATGAAACAAAGGAAAAATCAAAATTGAAAAAGTCTGACAAATTTTGAATTAAACATACAATTGAACCATAACATATGCAAAGCCTAGAATAAAAAACCTAACAAACAGAGATTTAACAAGATGTGCCTCAAGGTTGATCTAAACACTATTATTACATTAATCACTGTGAGAACCTCCCTTGGTAAAAGCAATTATATTGCATGCTTATAGTAAAAGCTCATACACTTAACGCAAGGCTACTGCCTGAGAAAATTTTAAAGGGGCCCTCAGAGCTAAACGCTGAGAACTTAGGAGCCCAACATATGAAGTGAAAGGTGTTGCTGTGAAAAATTAAGGCGCCCAGAGTTATTCTTTGGGAGCCCCAGGCTACTGGGCTCCTGTTAAGCAACAGCCTTGGTTAAGGCATAAGAACTAGGATACTGTTGCCGTAGCCAGTCATTTCTTAAACTTCCTAATATTGGTGCCCCAGTAACAGAGAAGTGCGTAATCATCATTGACGACACATTATTAAATTTTCAACCTCAGTTAATGCATTGCTCATGCTCTGATTGGTTCACTCAATCTCAGTTATCAGTTCGTATACATGTACCTTAGTTTGTGCTAAGCGTTGCTACGCTAAATTTGTTTCTCTAGAAAGCGAAGTTTCTCTCTGAATAAAGTAAAAAAAAAAACCTTGTTGTGGAAAGTTTGGATCAATTCCGACGTTTAATAGAAGTACGCAAAAATGCAAGAAATGTTTTTGTGCTGAGTCTGCGTATGTCTGACCACAAGGTATTACACAACATTGCATCTTCATCAATTTTAAAAATGTTTTTGCTTGTATTTCGTACTTCCAAACTTTTGGAGTTTAAGGAATTATTTAATAAAACAATAATTTTTTCCGCTTGTTGGATACGAGACTGGTTATAGCCATCTTGGCGCCACGCACCTCATTGGCTATTTACCATCTCATATACAATGCACGCTCATGGAATAATTGTTTTAATTAACTTTTATGGTAGCCTTTGAATCTTACCTGATTCTGCTGAGGTGGAAATCCTTGGGGACCATGAGGGAGATTTGGCTGAAACCCCGCCATCGGTGCCTGTCCCGATGCTTGCATTACACTGAAGTTAGCTGATAAAATATATTATTAAAGGGGCTATGTCACATTATCTTAGGGTGTTTGGGGAAAATGTTTAGTTTGTCATGAGTTTAAAAGTTGAAAATGGTAATGTGGAATTCCTTTCCTGATCAAATTATTGTTACCTCATAAACAAGATGATTCTGAGCAAACACGACCTTCATCCAGGTGATTTGCCATAAACTTGGAAAACGTCAGGCCGCTTTTTTTTCAAAATTAGGGCTGCAACGATACATTGTCTCACAGTATGATACACATCTCGATACAGGTGCCACGATACGATACATATCTCGAGAAATCATTACATAAATAATTATGTACAACGAGAAGACATTTTCCGATGAACAGCGTGTTTTGTCTGTGGGTGTGCAAGACTTTGTCAGCTGACAATTAACGCAATGTACGCATCTTGAAAAATACGTGGTGCAAATGTTAGTGTTAGTTATCTGCTATGTCTGTACGTGTCAGATCAGAAGCTATATGAAGCAAGGATGGAACTTTCTTGCCCCTTTGTTTAATAACTAGCTATGAAAGGGTTATTTAAAATTGCGTAAGGAGTCATTAAAGACAGTGATTTCTGCATCGTGATATGTTGCTTAAATATCGATATTCGTATTGTGGCAAAAAATATCGTGATTCGCTGCTGCACCGGTGTATCGTTGCACTCCTATTCAAAATGCAATCCATTTCAATCTTGCCAGATTCTGTCCATCCATGTTTCTCTTTACTTTTGCTGTATTTCTTTTAATATGTTGTTCAACAGTTTTAAGTGGTTATTGCAATGTTTCAATCTACTTTTTGGGCATTTGGGTGTCAAGAAATTACATCATTTTGCGTGAAATAGACCCTTTAACTTGTGGATGTGATAGACAACTTGTTTACAAAAGGGTACTTCGATCAATATATCAACCAATGCATCGATCAAAAAATTGATCATTATTTGATCAACACTTGAGCGACACGCGACTGACATGTCAATCAACTGTCGACTGATGTATAGGTTGAGCTTTGAGGTATCAACCCTGATGATATCGGTAGGTTATCGGTCAACTACTGGTTGCACATCGGTCAACTATTGGCAGAATGTCGGTCGTGTATCATTCGATAGTCGACTGAGAGTCAACCGATAATGTCAACATTTTGCAGATAATTTATTTCAGTGTTTTTATTATCACTACGCAACCAGTGATGGATCGATACTCCATCAAGTAACAAGTGATGTACTGTACCACATTTATGAAGCTGGCAAGAAATAGGTTTTCACGTTTGTGACTTTCCCCTCAAGGCAATTTTACCTAAATTACATTTTTCTACCCTTTTCTATGGTCCAACTTGTGAAAACCTACCTCTTATATACCTATGTATACTATACATTCCCCGACTGCTGCTTGCTTGACTGACTGTGGCCGCTATATTGGACGGCTAACAACACTACGTCAATCAAGTGTTGGTTAAATGACGGTGAATGTCGGTAAAGCATCAGTTGCTTTTCATGGAGACAAGCTATCGATTCTCTGTTGACAGTCGATCGACATATCGGTCGCGCGTCAGTAGAGTGTCGATCGAGTAATAATCGGTATCTCAACCGATGCATTTTTTATGTATTGATCTAGGTACCCTGGCTAAAAGATACATGATCCAGCTGGCTAATTCTTAATGACTAAATTATTTGTAATAGAAGTGCATATAGCTATCGATGGAGCTAGTAGACTGGCACACCACTCTAGATAGATAGATAATTTAAAATGTTAAAACATTTTAAATATGAAAATAAGGATAGCGGTAATTTTAAAATTTGTTAAAATTGAATGTAATTAGAAATTTATCGGTAATAACAAATTGTGTATCAATTTACTATTACTGTAAATCTTTAGGAGGCTATACTGTATGTAACAACTTTCAAGAAAGAAACATTCAAACTACAGAGTGGTACAGGTGTACGTTGTGGCTACAGAAGAAACTCTTCCCGTGCAAAAATAACTGTGGCCCTTGAGGGAGAAATTTCCTTTTTAATATTGTGTACTTAATCTTCTCAGAGTAAAATGGGTTCTTTTCGAGGAAACATAAAAAAGACCAAAATGCAATATTATTTTCTACGACAATCAGTGGTTAACAAAAAGACGAGGCCTAACGTTTTTTAACATTTTCGATCTCTGATACCAATCTTGGGGAGAGAGAGATATATAGAGAGAGAGAAACAGATGTAAAGCCATTGCTGCATACAACCTGAATTAGCCGTCAAAAACTACAATAAACCCTATTCTCTTTAGGTCCATAGCACAACTTACTTAACTCTTCAAAAGGCATACACCGAGTCAGAAAAAAAAAGGCTTAATTATATTTGTTAAGCTTAACCTTCCATTTTGATTTAAGCCTTACAACGCTACTTCTGTTGAAACGTGCTTATCATGTGCTTACCTTGATTTTGAGTTGGAAATACCTGCCTTGGATTATTGAAGTTATTGAATGCCATTTTTTCATCTTTTTAAAAATAAAACTCGAATAACGCAGTTAGAGGCTACAAATTACTGGGAACACAACCAAACTCAAATGGAAATAGGGTTTACTACGGTGTATAAGCGACATGAAATCCAGCCTTTTCTCGTGTCGGTCCCATTCTCCCTGAAAAGGAGGCTACACAGGACAGGACCCTAACCTCCTCTAACCTACCTGTACAATCGTGGATAAAATAGATGGGAAATTTGTACCCCCCTCCCCCCTAATCAAGGATGGGAAAATGGCGCGTTTTGGCTTTTGCGCGGCTTCATCCTTGATTTGGAAGGGGCGGGGGGGGGAGGGGGTGGGGGTTTGCTGTTCCATTTTATTGTGTCCAAGATTGTAGCCTGCGATCATGACCTCCCTCCCTTCTTATCATCTTTGGGAAGTAGGGCATGATACATTTCCTATGCGTATCGCATGTGAAAAAGCCAAAATTTGGCTTTTTTGTCTGATTGCTCGAGCAAAAATAGAGCTCTTGGAGCCTCGCTCCGATTGGTTACAGAATTGGTAAAATCCGGTTAACGTCTGATCAAATTATGGCCGCCGAGAAGGATTTGAACAGGAATGATGTTCAGGATCTGTTTACAGCTGCTGTTATCTCGATTTGTGCAACGCGACGCTGGCAGTTCCCAACGATCGCGCTGCACTGATTGGTAGATTCGATTAGATTAAAATGCTTCGAATTCCTTTGGTCTGGTTTCTTGCACCGATCATGTTGAGAAAGCTTTATTATGGATTTCAGGATCGCCTTTCTCCGTGAATTTTCGAAAGATGAAGCTCCCAAATTCGGCGAAGTTATGAGGAAATCCCTGATCGATTGGATGCTGGTGTTTTTAAGGTGAGAATTTCACTGGTTTGGCGTCAGTTCCAACTTGAACAAGACGAGGTCACCAGCCGGTGGCTGGGTGCTGCCTACCTTGTCAATTTTCTTGACTGTCTAACCGTCGGTCGCGAACAGATCTCGTAAAGTGACGCCTCAAACACCTCGAAACGACCAAAACAACATAACACATGCAGGACCCAATCGATCTTTCATTGAATTATTTTTCGCGGCTTTCAAACTTAATCGCCAAGCAAGTCGCAACGACCGTAATGTATTTATCCTTCTACAGATTGATAACAACAGCACCAACAGAGGGTGATCTGCCCGTGGTTTGCTACTATTGACTCAATTCTCGGTTTTCACATGACGTCATGGCCGCCATGTTGGAGCCCCTAAACAAAGAAACGGCGGCCATGTTGGAGCCCCCACCAAATCCTCCGGGAATTTTTTTTTTCTTTTGTTTTCGTTGAAAAACATGGCTGTTGATCACGTGAGTGAAAACCAACAATAGTGATGTTTTAGAACCATTGTAGGACCAGGAAACGTTCTAGATATGCAACATCTGGGGCGCAATTTTTGAATGCTAAACTTATTGATTTGCGTGTTTAATCGGTGAAGGCAAGCAATAAGCATTCTCTGTTAATTCAGTAAAACGTTTGAAATGTGTGTTGGTATGCCTTTAATGTTCTGTAAATCATGAATCATTTGACTTAGTCCAAACTAACTAATACCCCGATTTGGTTGAAGACATCTGAATTCGTTTCACGGTAGAATGGTCATAAAGGGTTTGAAATTAGATTGAATTCAATAAACTTTTGAAAAGGTTGCTTTATCATAGGGTTTTTTTTACAAATTACACCCTCATGTGAGTTTGCTCAAAATGAGCATCAGGCGCGTCAACAGGACCAGCAGTTACTCTTTTTGAGTCACCAAATGAGAAGAACAAACTGAGAGAGCAACTCTGAAGAGCAAGGAATTGCAAAAACAATAACACAATGCTTTGCATTTCTAACTTGACTTTATTCAAAACATCCGTTAAAGTTATAAATTCGAAAACAAATACCCGTGGGAAACTCATTTACATTGCTATCGGCTCTTAACATACATCAATCGAGTAATGTCCATAGGCGAGTGTAGGACACCCATCTGCTAAAATGAAGCGTTTGTCATCGTAGGGAGAATGACTTGTTTTGGTTAAGGCCAGTGAATAGATTTGATGGTTTTCACTTCGAAGTGGATTCATTTGTGCTTTTGAACTCGTTTCTCAATGAGGCAAGTCTTGTAATCTTGATGTCGGATTTTTCTCTTGGTCACATTCTTTGAGACTCCTTTCGCTGTTTTCTTTTTCACTGGTTTGCTATCTTCTGTGAATAGGATAGAGTACATTTTAGTTCGAAGGCCAACAAATTCCTCGATGGGTATGCCATGGGTCTCGTCTTTCATCTTCGCCACCAGCTTTTTGTTCTGTACCGAAAATTAATTGTCTCTTTGGTATTCCGACGAGTCAAAGTAGTCTAGGTCTTGTAAAAAATCGTGATACAGGTCATCTGTCTTGACATCAAAGCACAAGCTATCGGTGTCTGTAAACAGCAATTTAGCCTGGGCTCCGTACTTTGAGACCATGTAATTGTAGTGGAAATCGTACATCAGATCAAGAATCGTAAAGCCAACATAAATCGGGCGATTCAGGTACAACTTGGTCTTCCTCACTATGATACAAATGGCTGCTAGATTTTAAGAAAAGACGCGGAATGCATCAAAGGCGGGTGATGCGGTCAGTTTGCTTGGGTTAGTCACCAGCATGACATCCACTCGCTTTGGCAGGATTTCCATTGTTTTGCCAAAGACGGCATTGGTCCTGAGTTTGAAGAAATCTTTTTGAAAATCATTGCGGGCTTGCTTTCGCTTCTCAGTGTTGAAGTCGATGTAACTCTTTAACCATCTACTCTGTACAAAGCACCAAGTACCCGATGGATCTTTGTCAACTTCAAACCCAGGTCTGGGTATAGGTTATGGTAATTAAGAATGTAAAGTGAGTGTAGCGGAGATTTGGAATTAGTTAAGGTACGGACGCACAGCCCAAGTGCAGTTCTTCAACCAGCTGTTGGCAATAGGGGGCAAGCATGTTTGGGTTCACTCTCATCTTCTCTAGCGCTAGAGGATAATCTGAGTGGAGATCGTGGGGTTATGTTGGGTATTCGAGATCTACTTCCAGAATGTACCCATCTTCACAATTGTCGGGTATGGACATGACATTCAGCTCTTCGATTTCATGCTCTGTTCAACCAGAAAAAGTCATGGGTTGGGAGAGGTTGACTCGTGGCACATCCATACAAATTGTTGCGTCTAAGTACATGATGTAATTAGTCACTGATTAGTGTCCTAAGTCGAGTCATAACCAGACACGTATGGGTTGTTTGCCTTGCCGTAACGGTTGCTGATCGTGGAAATACCACCACGAATACCCTCTTCGACGAACAAGTTGGTTAATAATTCTAGTTCTACATCCGTCATCTTGGGACAGGCGGACCAATCTAGACCAGGTGAGGTGTATTAATGAGCGGGGTCTAATCCATAGTAGTTCAAACGGATGCTTCGAAAGTACTCAAAGACGTGTAGAGATCATGATACTTGCCAAGAGTTCGCAATTGAAAGCTTGTAAATACTGTTTGTGCTTGTTGATAATCTTCATGATGACTAATATGTTCTTCGGTAAGCTGACTAAAGAAAGCTTCTTTGGGAGGGAGCTGTGGCTCTTGAAACTTGCTCATATCATCCATATAATCGTACGGGGAGACGCCTTTTCGCGACAAAAGGGATACTTTGCTTTTCTCGGTGTAGCACTTGAGAACGTGGAATTTGTCATCTCCCTCCTCTGCCAGATTCGATACAAGCTTTTCTAAAGACGCATTCATAAATTGAAGTGAGTCCAGAAAATCCAAGTGGCCGATCGAGAAGGCAATGTATGTACTTTTCCATATTGTTGGGAATACAGTTGGTGGAGTTGTTCTTTACTTTTCCCACACCTTGCATAATAGGATGGGAGTCGTAGCCTCGGAGATATTGAAAGATGACTGGAATTTGACCCGTGAGTTGGAAATTTAAGTTGCATGCGTTGTGGGCCGCCTCTCTGAATTTACTACTGAGGTGACAGTGGTCTCAAACTCGATTAGCCCCAAGTATGACAATGAGTGGCTTCTTGATACTCTCGCTCTTCGGAAGCTAGGGATT
This sequence comes from Montipora foliosa, assembly GCF_036669935.1. NCBI lineage: Eukaryota > Metazoa > Cnidaria > Anthozoa > Scleractinia > Acroporidae > Montipora > Montipora foliosa. The sequence goes on from NC_090870.1 coordinate 53,939,149, forward strand.
AATTGGATCGGCACAATCTCTTTTACGGGAGTATGAATTCGTTCCTCTTCTTGCTGTAACGCTTCCAGGAACTAATCCACTGCATCTTCTCCGCGATAGAGTACGGGAGGTTTGCAGTATTCTGGTTTTTCGGAAACAATCACGTAAGCAAAACCACCAGCTTGATGTTTTGGAAATTTCTCCGTCGAGGACTTGCTAGGATTTGGTGAGGCGAACTGAATCTTGGTGGTCAGGCTCTCAAAATCTGCGTAAATGATATAGAAAGGGGACTCAAAGCTGTTTTTGGAAATGTTTAAATTGTAGAAACATGTTATCCTCATTGGGTAGTTCAATCCTGTGATCTCTATGCTGACTACACAGTGGCCTTGTGGTCTTCAAGTAGCTGTTCTCCCCTCTTGAAAACAACAGCAAGTTGACCTGCACCGGAAACTCTCGTTCTTTAGTAAGGTACACTGGAAGTCTGAGTGCACACACCTGAGTGGACATGGTTCTCCTGCGTAGTCGTATTGACCGTCATTGCGTCATCCCATCTCGATTGTTTTGCTCTCTGCTTTCCATTTTCTTCTTCTTCGGGATTATACCTCAAACTTTGCAAACTCGCATACCTTCTGGTGTTCAAACACTTATCATGGCGATAGAACTGGCGAGAACAAGACTGACAGTGGTGAGTTTTCCTTTGAGAATGTTTCTTCCGGGCGCATCTTTGCATCTTTTCGATTAAAGGCATCGCCATACCGTTCACAAATAAACTGAGAATAGTCGCCATGAATTGTCTTCTTGTGCTTGTGCCGTGTTAGGTTTGCCATCTGGGTGAACTCTTTCTCACAAATATCACAGATGAAAGCCATTTTACGAAGGAAGTGCTCTTCTTTGATCCAGTTATAAAGTCATCGTTATAATTTCTTAGGAAATTATTTATCTATCTATCTACTTATTTATTTATTTATTTATTATTTTTCTTAGTACATTTTTATTCCATATTTCTATATTTATGTACTTTACATATTTCTGAACTTTTATTATAATATTTTTGTTATAACTCCTACTATAGTTTAAAACTGTTTTGGGAGTATATCGATTAAAGGATTAAGGCGAATCGTTCCTCGATGACTTCTGGCCAAACGCTCTCCTTGAAGTCAATGCTTATAATTTGTTTCGTAAGGATCGTTCTGTCGGCTTGGGTGGTGGGCTGATGGTTTATGTTCCTTCGCATTTACTGGTCAGGAGACGTATTGACCTGGAGATGGATGGCATTGAGTGTATTTGGTTAGAGCTTCATTTTCCCCGCTCGCGTCCATGTATTATACGTTTTGTTTACCGCTTGCCTTCCTACAACGCTGCCTTTACAGGCTTACTGGCCATGGAGGAAATGATGCTGTCAAGCTCCGACTGCCAATTAAGGTTGACAGCCTCTGGTGTTGGGCAATTTGAATTTCAGCCTACTATGATGTGCAACCAAGGATGTTTTAGTGTCTTTCAGGCTCCGGGCTTTCAGCCACTCATTACAAAAGTTACGAGACCAATATCTAATTCTCTCCTGGACCACATTTTTGTTTCACACATAGACTTTGCTGTTGACTCTGGAACTATACCTTTATCCTTGAGTGTTTGTTACTTGGAGAAGCAGAAGTAATTTTAAGCGACCCGGCCATAAAATTATTCATTTTCGCTCTCGTAAATCGCTTCCTATTGAACGACGCAGTTGTCAGCTCTCTGGAATGCTTATCGTCATTCAAGAAACAGGGTTGTTCATTTTATTCGTAAGGCCAAGTGTTCTTTTTATCG
>NC_090870.1:53945933-53950933 GCF_036669935.1 Montipora foliosa
CGCCACTAATCTTTTCCTCTCAGTTCAAACTCGTAAGGAAGAATGGCGAATGTTTTTCAACAAACCCCTTATGTACTGGCCATTTGATCAGGTGTCTCCAGTAGCAACATATCAAACATTTCATATCTTTATATTTTCGATATTGGAATGACACATCTGATTATACGTACGATTTACGCACGTCGGTTTCTCAGTAGCCTGGTGACCTAGTACTGAGATAATTTGGAGGTTTTGCACACCACACTCACAACACCTTTGAGGTTTTTTGACTACTTTCGTTTGTGTTTGCTAAACAGTTGTTATTGCCCAAAATACATTAAATTCACAGTCAAACTTGGTGTTCTATAAACGTCACGATGATCTCTTCCGTACTGATTGAAATAATTTTCTTTTCCATTCTAAAAACAATACTCCTTAGTGTATTTTTAGTTTTCAAGTGGTCCACTTCGGAAGAAAAGGTTATTTTAAGAAGCACTTCATGAGCAAAGGCAACCAAAAGGCAGCGGTGGTATTGTTAATTATTGTGGCGTACCTATTTTCCATTACCGCACTCATTCCATGACCAATCTCTTTGTAAATGGATGGCATGTGTACCTCTTTTGAGCGATTTGGAAAGTAAAATTTTTGCTTACGACTTTCGCATGCAAGTAGTAGGAAGTCTTGGCTTTTGACCATTTGGTGAGTGCCTCCCGGGGGGAGGGGGCCTTGTTCCCTTTAAAAATTTGCTTGTGTTCCCCTGTTCCCGAAATTACTTTCAAACTTGTTCCCAGCTTGTAAAAATTGCGTTCATAACTGCGAAGATCATAGCTTCACTTGATTTCATATCCGCATTTCATATGTTTCATTTCATATACCATTTCATCATTAAAATCGTTTATGTTTCCTAAGATATTTGGTCATTGTTCCTCTGTTCCACATTTCAAATTAGCCGTCTACCCTGGTTCCACAACATCCCTGGGGTAGGGGGGGAGGGGAGGGGTAATGTTAGGTCTGATTTACACGACAAGATTTGTGGTGACGGAGTCGCATGCTAAGTTCAGTAATCAAAGACTGATCGCCTTTTGCTAATTTCCCACGCTGTACTTAAAGTCATGGCCCGTGTTTTTCCCAGTACACTGGAAAACAAGGAGCCTGAAATAACCTACACTACGCTCTGAGAAAACGATGTCCGTGAGATATTTATTACGTTCCATGGATGATTAAGTCGAGCCGGCCGTCACTGAAGAATATGATCCGCCATGCTAGGACCAATCATAGCAGTACTATCTGATCGCGAACGGTAAAATAAGTAAATAAATAAGACGATGTTGGAACTTACCGAAAAAATCACGGCAATGACCTGGTCATCTACCGCATTCAAGTACTAACTAAATAAACCAGTGGTCTTGACATTAATATTTTATTGTGGCTCGCCTCTTCAATATCTCAATACATGTTGTATCTATATTTCTGATTTGCGACTTCTTTATAAAGAAGTTCGGAATAAGACGACAATAATTCTCTGTTGTCATATGGTCTTCCCCAATGAGTCCACAGTAGATTAAAGTTGATTCAGCTGCGGCACAGGCGGCCGTAGAACGATTTGGAAGTTAAGAATCTTCCCTTTAATTCAGTTTGGTATGTCTTACGACTCTATTAAAAACTACTGATTAAAAAGATGGAAATACAGAGGAAAACCAAGTTAAACTTATCTCATTTCACAAGCATCTGATCAAAGTCTGCACCTCCACAACACTACATTTAACAATAAGTTTACCAGTAACCGTATTTTGGGCAATTATGTAAGTGATCGAATTTATTTTGAGCGAAGGGATTTAAGTAACCTTGGACGGTCTCTTAACCTTTAAATAATTAGTTTGAGGTTAATTAGTGCACAAAACAGTCTTAAGCGCATTTATATGGGCTTTCCTTTTAAGTGTTAAAGGCTAAATATTGTGCACATTGCATGATAGCATATTATAGTCACTGTATGATGTTCTTTCATCAGAAATATAATTTCAAATTTATCACCTGTAGGGATGCTTTCCTGAGTCATAACAGAACTATATTGAAGGAATCTTTACTCTTGTCTGGAAATAGACTTGCAAACAGGATAAATAACACTGGGTCTTTCAGAAATATAATGATATTCATCTGACTCTCAAGAGGTTCACAAATAAACACAATGATTTCGGCTGGCCTGATTTTCACTAGCGACGCAAGTACAAGCGTAATCACGATTATTTCATTGTGAAAACGGGGTTGTCGCTCTTATGATTGCGGGTAGACTTTCTCAAAGTCGTTCGCTTGGTTTTCTGGTCTGGTGTGGTGGGACCCGGCACGAACGGCTTTCGCTCGCTTGCGCTCCGCGCTCGTACGATCGCGCTTCGCGCTCTCTGTCGCGCTCAAAAGCTCGACTTGTGAGCAAGTCTAAATTGCGGGTTCGTTTGCGTTGTGTGAAAACAGGAACAAGCGCAAACACAAGGGGTGTTTTTCATTTACCAAGAAATTCCGGAAATTCCGGTTGGGATGTAAACGGAACACACGTTTTTGGTTCGTTCCACTGGAAAATTTCCGGAATAAACGGAACTTCTGAAAAGGTAGTCCTGTTTTCCCGTTGGAAACTTTCAGATGGAAATGTGTGTTCCATTTACAACTTTTGAAAGGTCTTACCACTTCCAGGCTATTCACGGCCACATTTTTAAATTTTGGAGCGTAAAATCGCAATCACTGGGCGGCGAACGGACCTGAGTTAAATGGAACACGTTTTTCATCCGATGGAAATTTCCACCGAAATTTCCGGAAATTTTTTGCAAATGGAAATTGCTACGCGTTCGCCGTGTCTGGACCAATTGAAGCACTCGTTTCAAATTCCCCGCGTCTGAGATCATTTGAACAAAATGGCGGAGGCCGTTGGTAGATTTTGATGAGGTTCTGCGTGCCAGGGTAAATTCCGACAAGCGACTTGGCCTAAAAAGTAGCGACAACACGTAAAGTGAAACTGCGACCGTGACAAACGACATGCTTTCTTTAAATTTCTTTTAATTTCCGACAGCAACGTGAAACATTGATAAAGCATTGACAAGCTGCGCGGGAACCCCCCATCCCCTCCCCTGGCAGGGCCTCTTCGATGCTTGTGTCGACGTTCGTTTTCACTAAGCATAAGCTACTATTGCTTTCGCTTCTGCTTGCGTCGCTAGTGCAAACCAGGCTTTAAGAACACGAGGCAGGGTGCAAGCCACATTAGACCTTCAAAGCTCATACGATCGCGATTTTTTTTTTGTTAAAAAACACTCGTCTCCCACCAATGTGGCCCAGAGTTTGTTGGTTCTCTACTCTGCACCGAGAGGTTTTCTCCAGGTACTCCGGTTTCCCTTCTCCTCCAAAACCTAAATTTGACTTGATTTGTGTTAATTGTTAATTTCAATTTACAGTGTTCCAAATTAGTGCTTCAGCGCTAGAACGACTAGACACTTAAATAAAGTTTCTTTCCTTTCCTTTCCTTTCCTTTCCTTTAATCAAATGAAAAGCAATCAATCGATACCACGGATTGTGTGTATTGACGACAATTTTCCTCTTTTTATTGGGAAGAGAGAATTTTAAATTAGGTCCTAGATATGGCAAAAATTTGGTTTTATCAAAGGAATTGATAATGTAAATTGCCCACCGTACAGAGATTCTAGAATCTCTGTACGGTGGCCAAATTTACATTATCAATTCCTTTGATAAAACCAAATTTTTGTATACTACTTGCCCACCGACGCAGCACCACAGTTTCTTTAGAAACTACCCCCTTCTTCCTAGATATGGCAAGTGGACTTCGTGCACTAAATATATGAGCTACTCGCTTTTTACGTGTCTTTCAGGGGTAAATAAATAAATAAATAAATAAATAAATAAATAAATAAATAAATAATTCAATAATTCAATACTTTACTTCTAAACATTACAGGAACTGTTACAAAAATCACTGTAAATTTAGAATAAAGAAACCCAGAGGTTAACCCTATGTCAAGGATCTCCTAAATAGTAAGGAATCAACAGGAATATATAAATAAAGCTATAAAATAAACATTTATATAAAAGCAAGTTTATAAAAATAAAAATAAAAATCACAGAACCATCATTAAAAAAGTACAAAATGTCCATTCAATAAATATTCATTTGAGTTCTCAATCTTAGTTTAAACTTGTTGATATTTGGACTATCATGGCAATTTATTACTTTACTTGGAAGATCGTTCAGTTCCAAACCTTGATTACCTTAATGAAGAAGGTATATAATTTTGCGAGTTTAGCTTGTATCAAGTTATATTCATAGTTCGATCTCATCTTAGTCATCTTGTACAGTTCAAAATAATCGCTGAAATTTAGACCATTCAGTTTGAATACAATCTTGTAGCACTCCACCAGGGATATAAATTTCCTCCTACGTTCTAAAGAGTTCCATTTAAGTATATTACACCTTTCCTCGTACGTCATCTGCTGCCGCCTTTGGCTTAGGGCGATTCGCGAAGTTCTCCTTTGTACCTTCTCGATTTGAAAGATGTCTTTGGCTAGACGTGGTGACCACACCGGGCTAGGGTATTCCAATATCGGTCGAACGAGGGTCTTGTACAGAATTGAAAAAAATTCCTTATTTTTACTACCTACTGTTCGTTTAAGTAAGCCAAGAACCTTGTTTTCTTTGTGAACTGTTTCTTCAACGGGTTTTGTGCAGGTCAGATCACTGGCCATGATAACTCCCAACCTCGTTCCCAGGGTCTCTCGAGCGAGGAGAGACCCTGGTAAGGTCTGGTCACGTGCTTCCGTTACAATTGAAAACACTAGGGAGGGGTCCTCTCTAAACAAGGAATTTGTCGCGTTGAGCTTTGTCGAATTCAAAGCGAAGCTAATAGCTTCGCGCTGCGACTCCGCTATTACCCGCGATGTTTTACAATAGCCTTCAGGCTGCAATTTCGCATAGTATTTATTCTAACGTTAATCTAAAAGTTAAACAAGTTATCTGCCTCGAGGCAATTT
>NC_090870.1:53960933-53973433 GCF_036669935.1 Montipora foliosa
TCCCTCAAGCTCAAGCTGTCTAACGCATCTCAAAAGATTTTCTTAATTGATGTTTCGTAACATCTTATCGGCTTGTGTATACATACGTTCTTTCCATTCAGTCTCAACATCACAAGATGATAAGAGAACAACATGCTCAACACAACACAGTTTTTCATTACTCACGTTTGTGTAATAAGTCAATTGTTATCCTTGTATAATAACCAAAACTAATCCTAACTTGACCCTAATTTTTCTTTAGGCTTAATTTAGGCCCCACAAAAAGGGTTCCTGAGTGCGTTTTCAACCTAGGCAAAATGAGGATCACCAATTTAACCTAGGTAAAAACGGATTCAACCTGAGAACGGATTTTACAGGCAACATGTGTACCTCTTATGGACGATTTGGAAAGAACGCGCGATTTGCGCAGCTCTGTCCCGAATTAACTTGTAGTCTGACATTGAGATTTTATAGTGGCTCGTTCACTTCAGCATTTCATTATCCCAATATCTTCTGATTAGTGTCTTCTTTGGGTTGCGTATATCACACAAAAAGCTTTCTAAAAATGCCCATTTAAGCTCGAAAGATTCTTCGGGTCTTTAAGAAAAACGAGCCTCACGATACTTTAACAGTTTTAAGTCTATATATCTTGTAGGCAAAATTCCTCCATTGATGTCATTCGGCACTTAAATTTATCCCTAAAGCCGTGTGTACAGTGGAAACAGCTCTGCTGAGAATGTTATGAGCCTATCATTTTGGGATAACTTCAATTAGGAAAATAGACTGTTTGTTTTCACGGATGGCTTAGTCTTCGCTCTTCTTCCGTACAGACTGAAGACGTATCTCTTTCCTATCATTTTCCGAAATCTCAGAGGAAGAACTTTGAGTGCTGATGGTGGGGGGACGGCGTATAGATGAAGGAATCGAATTTGCACCTAATTTGAGAGAGCGGATGAATTTCATACAAGTGGATCGGAAGTTCCTATTGCGAAACGCGAACAAGAACGGGTTTAGCGCGCAGTTTAGGTAACCGAACATCATCAACAATACGTACACTTTATAAGGGTATGGTTCCCAGTGCTCTCCACCATAAAGATTGGAAGCAATGCTGAAGTAGGAATAAGGCTGCCAACAAAAGAAAAATGCTGCCAAAAACATCAAAGTTGTCTTGGTCACCTTTAGGTGTTTTGCGAAGAATCTTGTTTGTTTGGAATCGTGTCTTTGAGACCCAATGGTGCCTAAAATCTGCTTATTTCGTTGCTGCTTGTAGGTAATGACAAAGGCCAAGATAAAAAAGACACAGCTTATCAGAAGGGGCGCAATAAAGTTCAGGAGGGTGCTTAGTGCGGAGTACACCTTAGTGAAGGGAATCATACACATGTCCCATTGTACGAACTCTCGACCTTTTACACGCCAGCCCATTACAGGCAGAAGAGCCCAGGTAATGCTGTAGATCCAAATGGTGATGATGACGATCAAACAGGATCTCTTTGTCGAGAATTGCGATTGGCGATATTGTCTCATAGGATCTCTGAGGCTAAGAAATCGATCCACGCCGATGGCCAAAAGCGTTAAGATCGAGGTGGGAACCGTGATAAGCCAAGCAGTGTAGAATGCAACGCACAGACTCACTCCATGTTTCCATACGCTTTGTTGAAAAATAAATTCGATATCAAAGGGCATTGCCATGGTGGCAGTGATGAGATCTGAGATTGCCAGAGATAGAAGATACAGGTAGGTTGTATTACCGCAAAGACTTCTGTTGGCGAGTATCGCTAAAACAACAGTTAGATTTCCAATAGCTGCAATGATCGCGATTAATATATAAACTGCAGAAACTGGATACATGAATGAAGGCTCAAAGAAGTAGTACCCTAAATTTCCTTGAGAATCCGATGTGTTGTGGTCTGTTGAGTTGAACATAATGATGTGAACGTTTTTCGCTTGGGTCACAATCAAATTGGTGCGACTTCAAGAATCTTTACTTTGATAAATTGCAAAGAAAGAATCTCTAGGACAAGTGAAAATAGTTCTTATATAGGTCTTCACGATCTTTGAGCTGATGTCATCGGCTAAATTGATCTTTAAGTGGATAGGAAGTATAAAGATATTACTGGAACTACACTTAAATGACCTATTCACCTCAATTATTTCAATATCCATGCAAAACCTGTGTTTTTGTTGTTGACAAGAGAGATTCAGTCCTTCTTCGTAGAGTTTATTGCCGTATTATTCCTGAATAAACAAAATTAATTCTAGGAGCGCTTCATTACTGGGTTGCCAAACCCAGTCGGAATCTGGGTTTCATTTCGTGGTTTTTTTTACTGGGCTGCCAGTATGGCAATCCCAGTCGGAAAATGGGTAGGATTTGTTGGGTGTGTTTTTTTTTTCCGTGTCGGTAAAAGTCTTGCCTGTCACTCCCCTGCTAAGGGGTGTCTTTATGCATAGAGTCTTCTGCACGTATTTTCTTAGGATAGAGATCAGAGGGTAGTGGAAATGCGTAGAATTCTCTGGTGGACACAGTAGAATGATTAACTTAACCTTGCATGAATGGCGTCGAAAGTCATGTAACGCGAACGGCGTTTTAGTGGATCTTTAAACAAAATATACCCTTGTGGAGCTCAATAATGGAAAGTCAGTTGGATAAACTAGGCAGGCACTGAAAAACAAATACCTGGAATCTTAAAAGCGACGAGTAATGGACTTCGACAACAATCTATCGTCCCTAGAGCCAAAATCAAAGTGAGCTGTATTTCTAATATTTTACCAAGTGTGCTGTTATGTAGAACACTGAAACCAAATGGAAAATTCTCTGGTAACTTATGGGTTCAACAAAGACGGAGAACGAATCGAACACCTTAAGTGGATGTCTGTGATCGACACTGCAGTCTTCAGGTAACAAGACGCTCCATAAAAGCGTACACTGGGTTGCCTATGCCTGGTACGTGTTACACAAGTGTTTAAATAAAGTCTACGAGTCCTCAGCTTCGACGTTCGCTATAAATGATCAACTGAAAGGTTCGAAGTGAAAACGAAGGAGCGGTTAGTAAATGATCAGGGGCTAGTTTTGTTTGCTCAGTTGAGTTGCGGTAAGAGATGCGTAAACGCAGGCTGAGTGTGTTGCTAGCAGAAGATCATATGCAAATTTCCTTCTGGTTTTCCGTCTGGTCTTCTTTGTTTACAAGTTTTTTTATGATTGCGGCGTGATTAAAGGAAGTTTTGCACGAACTAAAACGTCCTTGAGAGATTTTTCCTTCCTGTAAGATACAATCGGTTGCTGTTTAAAGATATTTGCAAGTCTAGGTTGCTGTTGGATGATGTGCCAGTGTTTCATGAGAATCTTTTTAAGATTCGGTGTAGCTGAGTTATAAGTGATAACAGACAGTGAAATTCCTTTCGTCTTCTTTGTTTTGTTACGAACAGCCTCTGTTCTGTCGGAGAACTGAACTTCAGTCAGGATTTTATGAACGAGCGTTGTGGGATAGCCTCTGTTACAGAGTCTTTGTTCAAAGTCTCGTTCGTGTTTGTAAAAGTTCTCCTTAACTGAGTTGGTTCTTAACAGACGTAATGCTTTTCCTTTGGTAGAACCCTTTTTCGTATTGAAAGGGTGGCAGGATGAGAAGTGTGTAAACTGAGAAGTTTCAGTTTCAGTTTGGTTTGTGAATCGAAAATTCCAAGAGATGAAAGGCGAGGTCCTTTGAATACCTACGGTTCAACTCTGTTTTTATTCACATTCACTTATTCGCTTAGTTTACAAAACATTTTCTGTAGCTCAGATAATTGAGCCTGCATGGAAGCGAAGTTATAAGTTTGTTGAGTATTGTGTGTTCTCAGTCCTAGGCCTAGGCCTTGGTCTGGCTTTGTTGGTAACCTGGTTTCTGGAAGCCTGGAAACTGTGCTGTTTGGGGTACAGGTTCTGTAGTAGCTGCTGCTGGGCTTTGATGGCCTGGTTGTCTGCAGCTAAATTCTTTTCCTGCTGTTTGTCAAGTTTTAGGTGCAATACCGGTTTCGGAACCAAACGATTGGATCCTTCGTCAGTTGCGAGTAGCTTTTTCAGAAGAGCCCAAAAGGAGAGCTAGTGCTAGTGTACTTGTGTCAGCGTAAGGCTTCTGATTGGCTGTTAAATAAAGAAGCTGATTGGAGGATACTAATTGACCAATGACGAAAAGGATATTTCGATCCTGCTGAAGTGTGAAGGTGACACACATCCGTTCCATTGTGTAATTAGCGGGAAAATATGCATGCGGAACTTGTTTGTAGTAATTTCGAAAACTGAAAATCACTCGAGCTGTTTAAGAGAGATGTAGTTTTTTTCCGAAGTGTTTAGGAGTTCCGTAAAGCAGTGAGAGTTGATCAAATGTGACGTTGGATAAAGATCCGTTGTTTTGTTGAAGCGTAGAGATGCCCTCGAGAGGACGAGCACTTACGCGGGCAAGTAGGAATTAACTCCGAAGAGCGTTTCATTCAAGTGTTTTAATAAAGTCTACGAGTCCTCAGCTTCAGTAATTTCTTTAAAGTGGGGGGAAGGGGCGGGGAGTGATGTAAACCGTTTGTTGGGCTACCCACATGTCATTCCAGCAATGGCCCTGTGGCTCAAACGTTTACACGTTGAATTATTTTGTAATGTCGTGTCCCGTTTTAAGGTCTTCTACTTTTTAAAGGTTTGGTAATAAGTTCGGTTCAAAGAGGCAAAACAAAAAAAACTCACTTGTTTCTTCTTTAAATAATGGATGGCGCAGTGATGAGAGCACTCGATTTGATTTGTGTTCATTGTTAATTTCAGCTCAGGGTATCCCCAGTTAGTGCTAGAAGAACTAGACACTTGATATGTTGCTTTCCTTTCCTTTTTTCCCAAAATGCCCCCCAAAAAGGATGAAATATTGCAAGAACCACTTAAAACTGTTGAACGAAATAAAAAAAAAAAAATACTGCAAAAGGAAAGAGAAGCATGGATGGCCATAAATGTACAAGATTGAAACGGAGTACATTTGGGTAATCTTGAAAAACGTCGGTCGACGTTTTTCAAATTAAGACAAATTGCCTGGATAAAGGTAGTAACTGTTTCTTTCTCAGAATCATTTCGTTTGTGACGTAACGATAATTTTATCGGTAAAGGAATTCCACATTACCATTTTCGAGTTTTAAACTCGTGATTAACGAAAGATTTTCCCGAAATACCCAAAAATAACGTGACATATCACCTTTACCTAAAATAGTCCGCAAATTGCAAATTGATCTGACGGACGTTTTCCTGCATGTCACGCATGTCTAGAGTTGCCTTGAGCAAACGTTTATGCCACACACTAAGGAAGGACTGAACATGTTGGTTCCGCTTCATAATTTCTCTTCTTTTCAGTCTTATCTGATTACAGGTCAATGGTTTTTGGTTTACGTTTGCACCAAATGGTTTTGCAAACCCGGGAGTTAAGGTGTAGCCCTTTTATTTCACGCAGTTTAATTTTCGCAGATTTTGCGGATAGGACTTGATCCGCTAAAATAAGTTCCAGCAGAAAAAAAACACTACCAAAATTAAAACCGTAAAAATCTACTCGCGTTAATATAACTAAAAATGGCATTTAATCCACATAGTGGGGTCAAAAAAATCCTTTATTTTAATATTTGCATTGAGAAAAAGCAATTGGAGCTTGCTACAAACAAAAAGCAACGATAAAACGTAATGTCAATACTTTTCCAGTCTCTGGGGCATAAGAAACTAACTCAAAGCAGTCAATCAAAAGGTCACGTTAACTGTTTTTTAAGGCCTCCAGGATGCCACATTTTCCCCACCCGTTCTTGATGATTGAGGGGTATTTTTTTTTACCAAAGAGTGATAGAAGTTGAATATAGTTTTGCTGGTTGAAAAGAAAACTACAAAAATTAGTTCCCATTTCCAATTTTCTTTACCTTAACATTGTGCAGAGTTCAGCGGCCAGACAACTTAGATGCGACTTCACTAAACACTGTGATGCATTCAAGGCATTCGATTCCTTCAATGTTTGTTAAATCCATAAAAAATTGCCATTTGATTTCAGTGTTGTGTATAATACCAAGTTAGTAAAATATTACAAACAAAGATCACTTGATATCCCACGGCGAAAAATGAAATTGTTGCGGAAGACCATTACTCGTCGCTTTAAGGATTCCAGTATTCACCGCCTGGCTTGTTCATCCAATTGACGTTCCATTCTTGAGCTCCATGAGGGTATATTTTGTTTAAAAACCCACTAAAACGCCATTCGCGTTACAATGACTTTCGACGCCATTGCTGGTTAATTAAATGTTCTCCTGTGTGCACCAGAGGAATCTACGCATTACCCCAACCCCCTCAAACCTAACAAAATACGCACAGAAGACTCTCCACACAAACACACTACTTAGCAGGGGAAAGGAAAGACTTTTCATGACACGAAAAAAAACAAAAATTAAACAAACGCATTTTCTAACTGGATTGCCTATGGCAACCCAGTAAAAAAATAATTGGAAATGTGACACCCAAGAATTATTTGAAAGAAAGCTTGTCGTCTATTTTGTGCTTCATTATTCAAGGAAAAGGTTCTTCATGGAGACGGTTTGATCCTGAAATTTAGTTTGTTGTAATATTGCGCACATTTGACACGATTGAGTTTCTTCTCTTCACGCACGTGATGAAATAGGAAGGGGTTTTTGCCTCTCATAGCAAATATTTTGTTTGTTCAAAAAATATTTCGCTGGAGAAGGTGGCCTTTATGAATTCATCATGTTGTGTAATATGCGAGCTTAACCGGATAGTATTTATGACAATAGTAAAGCATTTTCGTGTCAAAATAAGGTAAGCGTCTTTCTGTTGTGTTAACGTAATTAAATATAAATACACGTAACCATGTTATTCTTATCTGCCGTAAACTTGACTTCCACTCTCAAAATTACCTCCAGAACCTACTTTTTGCGTAGAATAAGCTTTGCCATTTTTGTCAGCCACGTGACCTGTCTAACTGAAAGGCGCGCAAGAGATTCTACATTAACATTGTCTGCTGAAAAAAGCTGATGAAGCAGTTTAAATTTTTACTTTCTCTCTGTTGTTTCCTTTTTTGGTTCTTCTCTTTGTTCTGTTTCTGTGATCTTTTCCCTGATTTGTTTTTTTAACAGTAACACACCGCCAAACATGTCTTCGCATTGATCAAGTTTCTCATTAAGATTATTACTCTTTTTTGAGCTTCATCAAGCCTTGTAATAACATCTTCAAGCGATTTACAATACTATTTTCCTCAAATCAAATTACCAGTCTTTGAGTGAAACAGGGTGTTTAGGCGAGCTTTAATGCATCTCTCCATATCTGCCAGCATGAGAATGAGAAACTTGCGTGGCTTGTGAATTAACTTGACGAAATCATGAGGGTTTGGACAGAGGATAAAGAAAGGGTCAAAGAATCTGAAGAAACATTGGCAAATGAGTTCCTGGAAAAACTTGTCAGCATTAAAGAAAACGCAGCCTGACTACAAAGAGATATGCTTATCTATGTAAAACAAGAGAAGCTGTAGAACACAATGGAGGACCTTTTAAGTGAATGCTCCCGGTATCTTAGGAGATAGATTGTTTGAACCCCGCTAGAAAGTGCTGTAGCATCCTTAAGACCACAGATGCAGGCCCTGGAGTAGGAATAACCAATACTGAGGTTCGTTTCAGGGACGCAGAAATTGCCCCCATTCATTCATCTGATCGTGTCAACCGCATCCATCGTGCTCCCGGGGACTCTGCTCAAAATGAAGCAGAAAGCAAAATGCAGCCATTGGTGATGCCCCTGTTGATGGATCAGCTTTGAGATGGCAATATTTCAAGCCATTTGACGACATGACAGCTGTGGAGATTGGTGCACTATCAGCGAATGAAGTAAGGCAAAAAGAGAAAGACTGCATGGCCGGAAAAGAGTGCATGGCAATTAGCCCAGGAGGTAGCAGCCATGGTGGAGGATGAGCCAGGACCTGCTGGAGACTTTGTTAAATGTTATGTCACAACTTGTAAAAAAAATCTTTTTTTTTTTCAACAAAAATTACGTGATTCAATATACCGCAGCCAAGGCAGATGCTAAGAGGTGCCAGGTCCCGGGTTGCAGTTACTTCAAGAAGATATATGCAATTATTGACATTCACTTCCAAAATGGAGAGATGTTTCTCGAATGCCAGAAGGGGGCATGTAAAATTTCCAGTGGCAAACTATGTGACTTTTGTAAGTCAAGTGGAAAGTGTTGAAGTCAGACTGAGCGCATTCCAAGGCCATTCCCTGATTATCAAAGCCCTGGATTTCACTACCTATCTGTAAAGATGACGCCCACAATCGACAGAACCGTTGACGATTATTTACCACGAGCTCAGTTAAAGAAAGCATATCACTCTTGTGAATGCTCGCTGGAAGATCTTGACAGCATTACAAAATTCGTACAGAAGTTTGTTGCATCTGAAGAATGTGTGAAAACATATTTGGAGCACTTGAGATTGTTGGAGCTAAAGAAGGAAAAGAGAAAGAAAGAGAGACTGGAGAAGACGTCTGTTAAAGCTCAAATGACTTACCAAGACTATGATTGGGTTGGCATGCTCAATGATGGGACTCTGAGTAAGCAAACAGGTGCTGTTTTGGACAAATATGTACAATACCATCATCTGAAAACTCATCCTTTGAAGAAAGATAAATTGATTGAAGTGCAAAGACGCATAATAAGCAATTTAACAAACTCGGCAATGCAACAAGAACAGTTTGATAGTACATACATACATACATACATACATACATACATACATACATACATACATACATACATACATACATAAACTTTATTTTTCCTCCAATTTAAGAGTAGCTATTATAAAAGCTAATATTTCCGAGAAAACAATAACAAAAATAACAAAATATACAGCAACTTATTAACTACGATTCTGTACAATATTTACAAGTTATGGCTAAAAGAAATAGGACTATATATAAAAAATTTAAGAGCACTAAAGTGAAAATTATCAAATGTACATAAAGTCAAGGCTAGCTAATGCTTTTTTAAAATCATTAAAATTGGCAGTTCGAAAAAAGTCCAGCAGTGAGTTCCATGATTGGCGGCATGATAAGAAAAAGAACGAAGACCATAAGTAGTAGTTTTAGGTACAGGAAGTGTCAGAATATAATTATTGCGTAAATTATAGGAGGTAGACAGGAGAGTAAACATATTCTGCATATAAATAGGATACTTAGTTAAAAATAAACTTTTATAAAGTAAAATTAACATATTATGTATACGTTTATTGTACAGAGAAGAACAATTAACTTAGTCCAGTAAGTTATAATATTCAGATTCGAAGTCACCTAGAATAAACCTAAGGATCCTTTTATTTAAAACTTCTATTTTATCCGTATTTCGGGTGCCAAAGACATGCCACACCGATGAACAATAATAAAAGTGCGGCAAGATAGAGGCCTTATACAGTTTAATCAAAGCGGCTTTGGAGATCAATTTTCTAAATCTTATCATAACGTTTAACTGATTATTGACCTTTTTGCAAATGGAAGATACATGTTTATCAAACTGAAGTTTATTATCAATTGTTATACCAAATATGTCAATTGACTCCGTAACTGGAAAAGAAAAGGCATGCTCCGTGTCACCAAGGATTAAGGCCTGATGTTTACTTTTGCTGACAATCATACCGTTTTCACTGTACCACTGATTTGCTACTTCTACTTCCTTACACAAGCATTTTTCTAGTGCCACTGGATCTGTGTCTGAGTAATAAATTTGATGGTCGTCTGCATACGCATTTAGATTTGCTCGCTTTACATGATAAAAAAGATCGTTTATAAATATATTAAAAAGAATAGGTCCCAAAACGCTTCCCTGGGGCACTCCACGCTTAACACTCTCCCATGACGAGAAAGTGAAAGCGTGCATACGGAAACATGGTTGAAAGCTTAGAAAGGAAAACTAGATTGATTGAACGGAAAAACCGAGGCGCTAATCATGAAGACGAAGGTGAAGAAACTTGACATGCAAAACTAACCAAAACGTTTAACTTAAAGGAAAGTCTTTTGTTCAGATATTGTGCCTCAGCTCCAAGGAGGTACCAGAAAATTTACCCTGCTGCATTAGAATTATCAAGTTGCAAGTGACAAAAAAAAAAAAAAGACAAAGACCAACCCTATTGGTTTTGCTAATCGTTTCTGCTCGTGGTGTTGTCAAGACAAAATATAGGGACTCATGATAACGCGTGTAGAGGATAGGGCCAGGGCATGTGAATTTTAACATACACACACAATTATTTTTAGGAACGGTGTGTATCTGTTTCCTAGTTTTAAGGTCCACAACAACACGACGTCATTTGAATCCATTTTATGGGGCAGGGCCTCAGCGCAACGGCACTTTGACCTTTTCATTCCCATGATCAAGGCGTTAATTCCCCTAACTAGTATCATAGATTTCGTTATTGGATAGTCATGAGAATTTGATATTATATCAAAATCACTAAATTTGAGATTTTGACGGCAACATGAACAGTACAACTACGAACCTTTCCGTGATTCTCTATTTTGCTCTGAAACCGCTATTACCCGATGTATTTTTAGGATAATTCGCTCGCACTCTACCTCAATTCATAAAGAAACGTAAATTCACAAATTCTTAGTGCCAGACTAGGCGTCTTCCTCTTTGTAACCTTATTTTTTCACTGGTATTGTCGCAAATACTACAGTGACACTTACCCTTACCCAATTTTGACATTCAACACGAAGTGTCCCTATATTTCTAAGCAGTTGCTACCTGTTAGGTTTAACGTTATTTTTCGGTGAGCGTAAATGCAGGTATATATCTTTACGAAGACTGGGTCCAGTTGTTCAAAAGCCGATTAACGCTAATCTCAGGTTAAAAATAAACAAAGGAGTTTTATTCTCTACTCCCAAATGCTATTCAAGGCTGATATTCGGTAAAACTTTACATTAGAAGAAGTCAATACTAAAAAACAAAAATAAGCAACGGAAACTTTTACCAAAAAGTTGAAAACATGAAACAAAAGTTTACGCTAATCCTGGATTAAGGTAATCGGGTTTCGAACAACCGGTCCCTGGAGTTTAGGGGACACCGTGACGTTAATTGTGCGAGTGGGGCTGAGAGCAAGAGTACACTTTGTGACGCTTATCAAAAATCACTGGGCATCTGATTACCTGAATTTGTAAAGGCATAAAACGGGCCTATATTTTGACCAAAATGGTAATAAATTATGCACATAAGGCTCTCCTATAGAGCTATAGATGTCATAGATGCAAGGAAATTTCGAACTTAAATAGTAAGGGAATAAGGGGCATTTGTACATGACGGTCCCCAGTGAGACTATACAAATACAAGCGAAACGAATTCATAATGCACACTTATGAACCGATCGATCAGAACATGAAAATCCTCCTGGAAATTTGCCGATAATCAATTTTGGGAACCACATGTACCGTGTCAACAAGGAGAGCTAGGAAATTTGACATATAAAGTCTGGCACTTCAATTCCCCTTCAAAAACTACATCCTACTCAGGCAAAGTACAAATAGACCATATTCGTATTCTCAGTATATTGGAGTGGAACTAGCCTGCAATGGAGGCTAATGCGGGGGAATATATTAAAAAGTATTTGCATTTGAAAAGATTCCCCGCATTTAGCCTCCATTGCAAGCTACGTGGCCTATTGTCGACTCTTTGAACGCAAAAAGAAGTTGAATACACCCGGGGATGTTGAAGTTTCGAATAGCTTGGCAATATACATTACCTTTTGCTTTGTCACAGCTGTGTGTAAGTTGTGGTAAATATTGAACTACAATGTTAATGCAATGAACGTCTCTAGGAGTTAATATTCTTGGGTTTCAATCACGTGATCAACAAATATGTTTTTGATCGAAAACAAAAAAGAAAACGTTTGCATAACAATAAAGTTCAATTCCCGGAGGATCTGCCTGGGGATAAGTTTATCCCCCTTGCATATTAACACATAATCCCCTCGCATTTAAATTAGCTGTTCATTAGCCCCGCTCTTCCCTTCAAACAATCAAAGCCGCACCTAGCTTTTCAGACAGTTGATTCGGGGGTTATGTAATATATTCCCCCCAAAAGAACAAAGGAATCCGGGCTCATGTAAAAATAATTATCTTTTTACCTCACGCTATCATGCTTATGATTAAATGGGAAATATATGAGTGATATATGTATATGTATTTATGTATTCTTAGGAAATGTATACCGATCGAGGGGTACTTAGCGCAGGGTCGCACTAGTCTTATGAAGAGACACAATACACAGGTCGTTGGATAAACTTGGCCACTGTTGTGACGGATTTATTAGTAACAACGTTCAGAGTCACGCCACGCTTAACAACGTATCAAGAGCGTGGCGTGACATGAAAATAACTAACTAAATGTCTCTTCGGGAAAGGTGGGAAAGAAATAATCGTCACAAGCATTGTGGCCACCCCACCAAGACCCGGCGCTAAGTACCACGGAGAAAATGCTAATTCATAAAATCAGATATGACA
>NC_090870.1:53993433-54005933 GCF_036669935.1 Montipora foliosa
TAACAATAGTATATTCAAGCAATATATACTCTTGTCTCGAAATATACGAAATATACTTCAAAAAACAAGGTAAATAGAAAGAAAGAAAGAAAGAAAGAAAGAAAGAAAGAGAGAGCCATTTAAACTAGTGCTCCCAACTGATCGTAAATATTTCTCGTGCTTTATATTAAGTACAACAGTTAAGTAGGTCTTCCAAGCACATTCGGAACAGGCCTGCATTTCTCAGAAGTCCAGCCGAGAAACTTTTTGGGGGCCGGTGAGGGGGGAGGGGGCGCAGGGGGGTTGGGTCGGGTATATCACACAAAAAGATTATTTAAAGATGCCCATTTGAGCCCGAAAGATTCTTCGGGTATTTAACAAAAACGAGCTTCACGATATTTCAACACTTTTAAGTCTAGAACGTCTCGTGTGAAAAAGGGCCAGAGACAAGACATAAACAAGTCCAACTTGTGTGCACACAAGTCAAGTTAATTTTTTTTATCTGAGCGAAGATTCATTAACCATGCATCTAATGTATATGAAATTTGTATCTGACACAAATCAAAATTTAAAGAAAGTGATTCATATTACAAGAAGCGAGCCTAGTGTTCACTTGGATACAAGTTGCATATTTCGTCATCAAGTTGTATCGTTATGTAAATAGGTGTTATATAATTGTTATATAGACGAAACATGTTTTTAAAAAAGAGTTTTTGCCCTCTTTTAAATAGAAGGAAAACGTTTCTGTATATCTTGTAGGCAAAATTCCTCCATTGATGTCATTCGGCACTTGAATTTATCCCTAAAGCCGTGTGTACAGTGGAAACAGCTCTGCTGAAAATGTTATGAGACTATCATTTTGGGATAACTTCAGTTAGGAA
Organism: Montipora foliosa; assembly: GCF_036669935.1. Classification (NCBI taxonomy): domain Eukaryota; kingdom Metazoa; phylum Cnidaria; class Anthozoa; order Scleractinia; family Acroporidae; genus Montipora; species Montipora foliosa. The sequence goes on from NC_090870.1 coordinate 53,994,294, forward strand.
GATAGACTGTTTTCACGGGTGGCTTAGTCTTCGCTCTTCTTTCGTACGGACTGAAGACGTATCTCTTTGCTATCATTTTCCGGAAACACACAGGAAGAACTTTGAGTGCTGATGGTGGAGGGACGGCGTATAGATGAACGCTTCGGATTTGCACCTAATTTGAGAGAGCGGATGAACTTCATAGAAGTGGATCGGAAGTGCTCATTCCCAAACGCAAACAAGAACGGGTTTAGCGCGCAGTTTAAGTAACCAAACATCAATAACAATACGTACACTTTATAAGGGTATGGATTCCAATGCTTTCCACCATAAAGATTGGAAGCAATGCTGAAGTAGGAATAAGGCTGCCAACAAAAGAAAAATGCTGCCAAAAACATCAAAGTTGTCTTGGTTGCCTTCAGGTGTTTTGCGAAGAATTTTGTTTGTTTGGAATCGTGTCTTTGAGACCCCAAGGTACCTAAAATCTGCTTATTTCGTTGGTGCTTGTAGGCAATGACAAAGGCCAAGATAAAAAAGACACAGCTTATCAGAAGGGGTGCAATAAAGTTCAGGAGAGTGCTTACTGCGAAGTACACCTTAGTAAAGGGAACCATACACATGTCCCATTGTACGGGCTCTCGACCTTTCACATGCCAGCCCATTACCGGCAGAAGAGCCCAGATAATGCTGTAGATCCAAATGGTGACGATGACGATCAAACAGGATCTCTTTGTCGAGAATTGCGATCGGCGATATTGTCTCATAGGATCTCTGATGCTAAGAAATCGATCCACGCCGATGGCCAAAAGCGTGAAGATCGAGGTGGGAACCGTTATATACCAAGCAGTGTAGAATGCAACGCACAGACTCGCTGCATGTTTCCATACGCTTTGTTGAAAAATAAATTCGATATCAAAGGGCATTGCCATGGTGGCAGTGATGAGATCTGAGATTGCCAGAGACAGAAGGTACAAGTATGTTGTATTACTGCGAAGACTTCTGTTGGCGAGTATCGTGAAAACGACAGCTAGATTTCCAAGAGCTGCAATGATCGCGATTAATATATAAACTGCACAAACTGGATACATGAATGAGGGCTCAAAAAAGTAGTATCCTACATTTCCTTGAGAATCCGATGTGTTGTGGTCTGTTGAGTTGAACATAATAATATAAACGTTTTTCGCTTGGGTCAGAATCAAATCGGTGCGACTTCAAGAATCTTTACTTTGATAAATTGCAAAGAAAGAATCTCTAGGACAAGTGAAAATAGTTCTTATATAGGACTTCACGATCTTTGAGCTGATGTCATCGGCTAAATTAATCTTCAAGTGGATAGGACGTATCAAGATATTATTGGAACTACACTTAAATGACCTATATTCACCTTAATTATTTCAATATCCATGCAAAACCTGCGGATTTTGCTGTGTTTTTGTTGTTGACAAGAAAGATTCATTCCTTCTTCGTAGAGTTTATTGCAGTATTATTCCTGAATAAATAAAATTAATTCAAGGAGCACTTCATTAGAGATAAGGCAAGAATATATAAGTTGCATTCATATATTTGGTTGGTTCTTCTAAAATCGCTGCGTAGAAACGTATTTCATGTGGGTGCCCCTGTTCGATGTGTAGTGGTCTGTTGAGTTGAACATAATAATATAAACGTTTTTCGCTTGGGTCAGAATCAAATCGGTGCGACTTCAAGAATCTTTACTTTCATAAATTGCAAAGAAAGAATCTCTAGGACAAGTGAAAATAGTTCTTATATAGGACTTCACGATCTTTGAGCTGATGTCATGGGCAAAATTAATCTTCAAGTGGATAGGACGTACAAAGATATTACTGGAACTACACTTAAATGAGCTATATTCACCTTAATTATTTCAATATCCATGCAAAACCTGCGGATTTTGCTGTGTTTTTGTTGTTGACAAGAAAGATTCATTCCTTCTTCGTAGAGTTTATTGCAGTATTATTCCTGAATAAACAAAATTAATTCAAGGAGCACTTCATTAGAGATAAGGCAACAATATATAAGTTGCATTCATATATTTTGGTTGGTTCTTCTAAAATCGCTGCGTACAAACGTATTTCATGTGACATTTCTCTCGCCAAGGACGTAGTCAGAGTATTATTGGTTGACAGGGTTGTCCGTCCTTTTCATTACTTCGCTGCGGTGTCATGATCACAATCTACTTATCAAGATAAATAGATTGCGGGAAATATCATATATAATATCGGCATCGGATTTGACAAATATACCTCTACAAATCTAATTTTAATACCCATTTAAATTAAACGAAATTCTTTTGTTCAGATATTGTGGCTCACCTCCGAGAATTAAGGTACCAGAAAAAATTACCCTACTGCAGAAGAATTATCAAGTTGCAAGTGAAAAAGAAAGACAAAGACCAACCCTATTGGTTTGCTAATCTTTTATCTCCTGGTGTTGTCAAGAGAAAATGTAGGGAGTCATGATAATGCGAGTAGAGGATAGGGCCAGGGCATGTGAATTTCACACACACACAAAATTATTTTTAGCAACGGTGTGTGTCTGTTTCCTAGTTTAAGGTCCACAACAACACGACGTCACTTTGAATCCATCTTATGGGGCGGGGCCTCAGCACAACGGCACTTTGACCTTTTCATTCCCATGATCGAAGCGTCAATTCCCCTAACTAGTACCATGGATTTCGTTATTGGGAGAATTTGTTATGAAAATTTGGTATTATATCAATATCACTAAATTTGAGATTTTGACGGCAGCACTGATCAGTACAACTGCGAATCTTTCCGTGATTCTCTATTTTGCTCTGAGACCGCTAGTACCCCATCTATTTTAGGATACTTTGCTCACACTGCACCTCAATTCATAAATAAACGTAATTCACAAATCCTGAGTGCCAACTAGGCATCTTTCTCTTTGTAACCTTATTCTTTTACTGGTATAGTCACAAATACTGCAGTGACACTTACACTTACTTAATTTTGAGATTCAACACGAATTGTCCCTGTATTAATTTTCTAAGCAGTTGCTACCTGTAAGGTTGAACGTTATTTTTCGTTGAGCGTAAATGCAGGTATATATCTTCACGAAGACTGGAGTTTAGGGGACACCGTGACCAGGATAAGCCGCGGCTTGAGAAAGCCGTGAACGTAGATTTTGTACCATTTTTACGGGGTGTTCGCGTCTTCTGTAAGCCGTGGCTTGTTTTCTCTCGTATAAACGGCCCTATTGATATTTTCGATATTAGAACCACACATCTGATCACAGGTACTATTTACGTACGTTCTCAGTAGCCTTGTGACATGGCTCCGAGATTATAGAGGTTTTGCATTCCACATTCATAACACCTTTGGGGCTTTTTGACTGTTTTCGGTTGTTTTTGCTAAACAGTTGTTACCGTCCAAAGAAAGATTAAATTCACAGCCAAACTTGGTTTTAGTGTCTTCCGTACTGACTGAAATGATGTTCTTTTCCATTCTGACAAAACAATATTCCTTAGTGTATTTTTACTTTTCAAGTGGACCATTTCGAGAGAAAAGAAGATAATTTCAAGAAGCACTTAATCAAAGATAACCGTTGGCGGTGGTGTTAATTGTGGCTTACCTGTTTTCCATTGCTTCTCATTCCATGACCATTCGCAAGTGATTGGTGGCATGTGTGTTGTAGGTCAAATCCGGTCTCAGGTTAAATCTGTTTTTACCTAGGTTAAATTGGTGATCCTCATTTTTCCTCGGTTGAATATGTTCTCTACCTAATTTAAAGCACCTATCAATCCCGTAAAGAGGACTGAAAATACATAGACCTTCCCTCAAGCTCAGGCTGTCTAACGCATCCCAACAGATCTTAATTCGTAACATCTTATCGGTTTTTGTATTCATACATTTCATCCATTCAGTCTCAACATCACAACATGGTAATGGAACAAAATGCTCAACCCAACACAGTTTTTCATTACTCACTAGCTTTTGTGTAATAAGTCAATTGATATCCCTGTATAATAACCAAAACCAATCCTAACTTGACCCTAATTTTTTCTAGGCTTAATTTAGGCTCCACAAAAAGGGTTCCTGAGTGCGTTTTCAACCTACAGGTAAAATGGGGATCACTAATTTAACCTAGGTAAAAACGGATTCAACCTGCCGTGGGAAAGGATTTACAGGCAACATGTGTACCTCTTATGGACGATTTGGAAAGAACGCGCCATTTTTGCTTACTAGTAGTACGTCTCAACTTTCAACCATTTAAGTCGGGGTGGAAGCTGAATAATGAATAATGAATAACGAGTATAAATAAAAATGAATAATGAATAATTGGGTCTGAAAACGCCGTATAATCAATAACGCAGTTAATATGCCAGTGGAGTAATGAATAACCTACAAAAATCTAAAAAGAATAACGAATAATCGAGGTCGAATTATTCAGCTTCCACCCCCGAATTTAAGGGTGACTTAGGTCTGATTTACTTGACACGATTTGCGATGAAGTCGTGGGGTAAGCCAGAGGATGTTGGAACTTCCCAAATGATCATCTTAGTGGTTCTCGGTGGTACGGTCATACGCAATTCTGTCCCGAATTAACCTGTGGTCTGACATTGAGATTTTATAGTGGTTCGTTCACGTCAGTATTTCATTATCTCCAGTATCTTCTGATTAGTGTCTTCTTTCTTAAGACGTTCCGAATAAGATGACATCAATTCTCTGTTGTCAGTATGGTCTTCCCAGATGATAACCACATTAAATTAAAGTTGATTCCAATTACATCTGCCGCATAGCCAGCCGAAGAACGACCTCATTACATTCTAATCAGTCGTAGCAACGGCTTAGTAGTTAACCATCTCCCCCTTAACAATAATTAATCAGGCCCGGGGTGCACGCTCGAAGCATAGTTAGCGCTAAATACCATGGAAACCTATAAGTTTTAATACCTCTTAACCAACGGCTAGCGCTAACCAGGCTTTGAGCAACCGGCCCCAGTTTGGTATGTCTTACGACTTTTTTAAAAACTAATCTAATTAAAAGAGATGGCAATACAAAGGGAAACGAATTTGAACCGACTTTATTTCAAAAGCGTCTGATCTACGTAAGTCTGCAACTTCACAACACTAAATTAAACAATATGTTGCAATGTAATCTAGTTTACCTGTAACCGTATTTTGTGCAATAATATTATGGAATTGTCGATAAGTGATCAATCCAAGTATCCATATAAATAATTTGTGCATAATATTGTGCATATTGATAACATATCATAGTCACTAGATGTTATTTTGTGAATTATAATTTGTGGGGAATGCTTTCTTGAGCCATAACATAGTATATTCAAGCAATATATACTCTTGGTCTTGAAATATACTTGAAAACAAGGTAAATAGAAAGAAAGAAAGAAAGAAAGAAACAAAAAGGAAAGAAAGCATTTTGGATTAAATCGAGAGTGACAAAAATGTTCGGAGGTCGAGGAGCGCATGTTTATAATGCGGGAGAATAGGTTCAGATTATTTCCTGGAACAATGTCACGGTATTCAAGGCCATTTAAACTAGTATTTCCCAACTGATCGTCAATATTTCTCGTGCTTTATATTGTGTACAAAAGTTATGTAGCTCTTCCAAGCACATTCGGAACAGGCCTGAGAGAAACTTTTTGGAGGGCGGGGAGAGGGGAAGGAGGGCAGGGGGGCAGGGGGGTTGGGTTGGGCATACCACACAAAAAGCTTTTTTAAAATGCCCATTTGAGCCCGAAAGATTTTCTTCGGATCTTTAAGAAAAACGAGCCTCACGATATTTCAACACTTTTTAAGTCTAGATCGTGTCGCGTGAAAAAAGGCGTTTTTTTTTATCTGAGCGAAGATTAATTAACCATATAAATATATGACATTTGTATCTGACACAAATCAAAGTTGAAAGAAAATGATTTATATTACAAGAAGCGAGCCTTGTGTTCACTTGGATACAAGTTGCATATTCCCTCATCAAGTTGTATCGTTATGTAAATAGGTGTTATATAATTATTATATAGACGAAATATGGTTTTAAGAAAGAAATTCTGCCCTCTTTTTTAATTGAACAGCGGGAAAACGTTTCTGTATATCTTGTAGGCAAAATTCCTATATTGATGTCATTCGGCACTTGAATTTATCCCTAAAGCCGTGTGTACAGTGGAAACAGATCTGCTGAGAATTTTATGAGACTACCACTGATTTTGGAATAATTTCAATTAAAGGCTGTTTTTTTTTCACGGATGGCTTAGTGTTCGCTCTTCTTCCGTACGGACTGAAGACGTATCTCTTTGCTATCATTTTCCGGAATCTCAGAGGAAGTACTTTGCGTGCTGATGGTGGAGGGACGGCGTATGGATGACCGCATCGGAATTTGCAACTAATTTGAGAGAGCGGATGAACTTCAATAGAAGTGGATCGGAAGTGCTCATTGCGAAACGCGAACAAGAACGAGTTTAGCGCCCAGTTTAGGTAACCGAACATCATCAACAATACGTACACTTTATAAGGGTATGGATCCCAATACTGTCCACCATAAAAGATTGGGAAGCAATGCTGAAGTAGGAATAAGGCTGCCAACAAAAGAAAAATGCTCCCAAAAACATCAAAGTTGTCTTGGTTGCCTTCAGGTGTTTTTGCGAAGAATCTTGTTTGTTTGGAATCGGAGTCCTTTGAGACCCAAAGGTGCCTAAATCTGCTTATTTCGTTGGTGCTTGTAGGCAATGACAAAGGCCAAGATAAAAAAGACACAGCTTAGCAGAAGGGGTACAGAAAGTTCAGGAGAACGTTTAGTGCGGAATAAAACTTGGTGAAGGGAATCATACACATGTCATACACGGGCTCTCGACCTTTCACATGCCAGCCCATTACAGGCAGAAGAGCCCAGATAATGCTGTAGATCCAAATGGTGATGATGGCGATCAAACAGGATCTCTTTGTCGAGAATTGCGATAGGCGATATTGTCTCATAGGATCTCTGAGGCTAAGAAATCGATCCACGCCGATGGCCAAAAGCGTGAAGAGCGAGGTGGGAACCGTGATATACCAAGCAGTGAAGAATGCAACGCACAGACTCGCTTCATGTTTCCATACGCGTTGTTGAAAAATAAATTCGATATCAAAGGGCATTGCCAAGGTGGCAGTGATGATATCTGAGATTGCCAGAGATAGAAGGTACAAGTATGTTGTATTACTGCGAAGACTTCTTTTGGCGAGTATCGTGAAAACGATAGCTAGATTTCCAAGAGCTGCAATGATCGCGATTAATATATAAACTGCAGAAACTGGATACATGAATGAAGGCTCAAAGAAGTAGTACCCTTCATGTGCTTGAGAATTCGATCAGGGGCACCCAACGTCAATTTTCGGAAAATATCTGTTCGGAAGACGATTTGAAATCTAGAATTTTCGGAACATCTGTTGTAAAATTTCTTGCTTGCCTGCATCTCCTAGTATTTTCGAACATCTGAAAAATGGTATAATTGGCCCATTTTTTAACGGATTTCTACCCTAAAAAACGTCACCTATAATTTTCGCGGGAGCCTTTTTTCTGGCTGAAATTTTCGAAAAGGTAAGTTTTGATCCCTATAATTTTCGGATCGCTAGACTTTCAGCTAGGAAATCCGAACAGATGAAAAATTTTAGGGGATAAAAATATGGCTATATCTACCGTTTAAATTCTAAAATACGTTTAACAATGCTACTTTTAAGTTGTTTTGAACTATATTCTCGTTGGGTGCCCCTGTTCGATGTGTAGTGGTCTGTTGAGTTGAACATAATCATATAAACGTTTTTCGCTTGGGTCAGAATCAAATCGGTGGCGACTTCAAGAATCTTTACTTTCATAAATTTCAAAGAACGAATCTCTAGTACAGAGTGAAAATAGTTCTTATATAGGACTTCACGAGCTTTGAGCTGATGTCATGGGCAAAATTAAATCGTCAAGTGGATAGGACGGTACAAAGATATTACGGGGACTACACTTAAATGACCTATATTCACCTTAATTATTTCATATTTTCCATGCAAAACCTGCGGAGTTTGCTTTGGTTTTGTTGTTGACAAGAAAGATTCATTCCTTCTTCGTAGGGGTAGAGTTTATGTGCAGTATTATTCCCCTGAATAAACAAAATTAAGTCAAGGAGCACTTCATTAGAGATAAGGCAACAATATATAAGTTGCATTCATATATTTTGGTTGGGTCTTCTAAAATCTCTGCTTACAAACGTATTGTCATGAGAACATTTCGCTCGCCAAGGACGTAGAGAGTATTTGTGGTTGACAGGGTTGTCCGTCCTTCCAATGTCCTTCGCTACTGGTGTCATGATCCCAGTCTACTTATCAAGATAAATTATATTGCGGGAAATATCATATAATATATCGGCATCGATTTTGACAAATATACCCTCTACAAATATCTGATCTTAATACCCATTTACAAACGAAATTCTTTTGTTCAAATATTGTGGCTCAGCTCCAAGAATGGGTACCAGAAAAAATTACCCGACTGCAGAGAAATTATCAAGTTGCAAGTGAAAAAAAAGACAAAGACCAACCCTATTGGTTTGCTAATCTTTTTCATCTCCTGGTGTTGTGAAGAGAAAATGTAGGGACACAGGATAATGCGAGCAGATGATAGGGCTATTGCATGTGAAATTTCACACACACACAAAATTATTTTTAGCAACGTGGTGTGTGTCTGTTTCCTAATTTAAGGTCCACAACAACACGACGTCGACTTTGAATCCATCTTGATGGGACGGGCCTCAGCGCAACGGCACTTCGACCTTTCAATCTATTCCCATGTATCGAAGCGTCAATTCTCCTAACTAGTACCATGGATCTCGTTAGTGGGAGAATTTGTTATGAACATTTGGTATTACAATCAATATCACAAAATTTAAGATTTTTGACGGCAGCACTGATCAGTACCACTGGCGAATCGTTCCGTGATTCCTCTAGTTTTGCTCTGAGACCGCTAGTACCCGATCTAATGTTAGGATACTTTGCTCACCCTGCAACCTCAATTCATAAATAAATGTAAATTCACAAATCCTGAGTGCCAGACTAGGCATCTTCCTCTTTGTAACCTGATTTCTTTCACTGGTATAGGCACAAATACTTACTACAGGTGACACTTACACTTACTCAATTTTGACATTCAACACTAAGTGTCCCCTGGTATTAATTTTCAAAGCATTTGCTACCTGTAAAGGTTTAACGTTATTTTTCGGTTGAGCGTAAATGCAGTTGATATCTTCACGAAGACTGGAGTTTAGGGCCAACCGTGACGTTAATTGTCTCAGTGGGTCTGAGAGCAAGAGTATACACTGTGTGACGCTTTTCAAAATCGCCGGGCATCTGATTACCTGAATTTGTAATATATTATCACTGGGAGCCCTCACTCCCAAATGCCCCAGGCAGATGTACGTTATAGGAAGAGGAAGGCCCTGTGGCGAATGGATTGTAAGCCATGGAAACACTCTGTACAATCGCCTAGCGGGGAGGTCAGTGGGTCTACCCAGCCTCGAATGTATGCCGATGACACCCTTGACGCTTGCTGGTAATAGTGTTGACAGTATTGAACTTAAATGACAGGTCAGTATAGAAGCAATCTCGTACCCAGAGTCCTCGGACTTCTTGGTCAGTGGGTGAGCGCCCAGAGAGACTCTGCGATAATGAAGTTGAACTAAATTTTTGATTGGCCGCTTGCGTAACAATGGCAGTCCGACAGGAAGTCGCTTGCTCTTACAGCAAACCAATGATCATTCTCCCAGTTTCTTTGACGGTGTGTAAGAGTCTCTCTCCGGGCGCTCACCCGCTGGCCAAAAAGCCCGAGGACTCTGGGTACGAGATTGATATTGAAGGGGAGTTTGGTCAGCGGTTTGGTCAGCGGTAGATACGTTAAGTATGGGGACATATATCGTACCGTATACAGTATACGTAACTTACTTACTTAGCTTACTTAGACGCTTGGGCTGCTTGAAGCGCTTGGATTCCTTGGTTTGGCTTGGGGTGCTTTGCTGCATGAGGTGCTTTGATTGCTTGGGGTACTTTGCCGGCTTGAGATGCTTTGCTTGCTTGGGGTGCAGGTGCTTTGCTTGTTTGAGATGCTTTGCTTGCTTGGGGTGCTTTGCTTGCTTGAGGTGCTTTGCTTGCTTGAGGTTTGCTTGCTTGTTTTTGCTTGCTAGAGGTTCTTTGGTTGCTTGAGGTGCTTTTTCTTGCTTTATATGCTTTCCTTACTTGAGGTGGTTTTCTTGCTTAGGGTGCTTTGCTTGGTTTACATGCTTTTCTTACTTGGGGTGCTTTGCTTGCTTGGGGTACTTTGCTTGCTTGAGGTGCTTTGCTTGCTTGAGGTGCTTGGCTGCTTTACATGATTTGCTTGCTTGAGGTGCTTGGCAAGCAAGACAAGGGCCCCAAGCAAGCAAAGCACCGCAAGCAAACAAAGCAATCAAAGCACCTCAAGCAAGCAAAGCACCCCAATCAAGGAAAGAACCTCAAGCAGGGTTTCGACAAAACACTGACTCCGGTCAACTGACCCCCTACTGACCCCCTTACTTACCCCCCTACTGACCTTTTAGGTCAGAACTATTAATGGGACCCGATTCAATTTCATCAATAAATTTAGCTTACCTGAAACTTTCAAGATGGCGGACGCGTTGCAGATCTCCTAGTCTTGTTCTCCTTTTACTTTTTTAGTGGAGGTTTTGTTGACGGAAAATCGAGCACAGAATAGGATTAAATATCATCTAATATTGCTTTCGTGCGCATTGGGAAATGAAGCAAAGAGAGAAACGCTAACAAATGAAGAAGCTCGCGAAGGCGAGGGGACTTGGGACTACAAGCTTGCCGTAATAAATTTTCGGTTGATGTAATCGTGTGCGTGTCGCTGGCGGTTAGTTGCGTGCGTGTTAATTTGCCAGAATTTCCTCGCTATTTTTATTGCTTAATTTTCTAGCGGGTACAAATACCATGCTTGCTGATATTCCAACTTATTCTGAGCTCGATTTTCCCTGACACAATCCTTCATTCAAATGAGAAGGGAGTCGGAAATCTGCAACGCGTCCGCCATCTTGAAAGTTTCAGGTAAGCTAAATTTATTGATGAACTTGAATCGGGTCCCATTGATAGTTCTGGGCTTTTTAAATTTTCATTTTCCCATTGATTTTATAGGGGGGTCAGTAGGGGGGTCAGTAGGGGGGTCAGTAAGGGGGCCAGTAGGGGGTCAGTAGGGGGTCAGTTGACCGGGGGTCAGTGTGTTTGTCGAAACCCCCTTAAGCAAGGAAGGCACCCAAAGCAATTAAAGCCCCTCAAGGAAGCAAAGCACCCCAAGCAATCAACGCACCTCAAGGAAGCAAAACATCTCAAGGCAAAGCAAACCACCCAAGCAATCAAGCGTCTATAAGCTGAGCAGCACCTCAGGAAGCAAAGCAAACAAAGCACTTCAAGCAAACCAAGGAATCAAACGACTTCACGTACCACCAAAGGTAAAGCGTCTTCATATCTTCAGCTGTCGAGGAAAGACATCGATGTAAGAATGATAACAGCAGGCAAAAAGAAACTTAGGTAACTAAAACTTGATTTGCACCTTCAGGGATCCAGTGCTTGGGCAGCAAAGATTGTCCTTTTTTTGTAAAATCATGGAGCGAAATTCGAACACTGAA
>NC_090870.1:54020933-54028433 GCF_036669935.1 Montipora foliosa
AAGAGCCCAGATAATGCTGTAGATCCAAATGGTGACGATAACGATCAAACAGGATCTCTTTGTCGAGAATTGCGATCGGCGATATTGTCTCATAGGATCTCTGAGGCTAAGAAATCGATCCACGCCGATGGCCAAAAGCGTGAAGATCGAGGTGGGAACCGTTATATACCAAGCAGTGTAGAATGCAACGCACAGACTCGCTTCATGTTTCCATACGCTTTGTTGAAAAATAAATTCGATATCAAAGGGCATTGCCATGGTGGCAGTGATGAGATCTGAGATTGCCAGAGACAGAAGGTACAAGTATGTTGTATTACTGCGAAGACTTCTGTTGGCGAGTATCGTGAAAACGACAGCTAGATTTCCAAGAGCTGCAATGATCGTGATTAATATATAAACTGCACAAACTGGATACATGAATGAGGGCTCAAAGAAGTAGTATCGATATCCTACATTTCCTTGAGAATCCGATGTGTTGTGGTCTGTTGAGTTGAACATAATAATATAAACGTTTTTCGCTTGGGTCAGAATCAAATCGGTGCGACTTCAAGAATCTTTACTTTGATAAATTGCAAAGAAAGAATCTCTAGGACAAGTGAAAATAGTTCTTATATAGGACTTCACGATCTTTGAGCTGATGTCATCGGCTAAATTAATCTTCAAGTGGATAGGACGTATCAAGATATTATTGGAACTACACTTAAATGACCTATATTCACCTTAATTATTTCAATATCCATGCAAAACCTGCGGATTTTGCTGTGTTTTGTTGTTGACAAGAAAGATTCATTCCTTCTTCGTAGAGTTTATTGCAGTATTATTCCTGAATAAACAAAGTTAATTCAAGGAGCACTTCATTAGAGATAAGGCAACAATATATAAGTTGCATTCATATATTTTAGTTGATTCTTCTAAATCGCTGCGTACAAACGTATTTCATGTGACATTTCTCTCGCCAAGGACGTAGTGAGAGTATTATTGGTTGACAGGGTTGTCCGTCCTTCTCATTACTTCGCTACGGTGTCATGATCACAATCTACTTATCAAGATAAATAGATTGCGGGAAATATCATATATAATATCGGCATCGGATTTGACAAATATACCTCTACAAATCTAATTTTAATACCCATTTAAATTAAACGAAATTCTTTTGTTCAGATATTGTGGCTCACCTCCGAGAATTAAGGTACCAGAAAAAAATTACCCTACTGCAGAAGAATTATCAAGTTGCAAGTGAAAAAAGAAAGACAAAGACCAACCCTATTGGTTTGCTAATCTTTTAATCTCCTGGTGTTGTCAAGAGAAAATGTAGGGAGTCATGATAATGCGAGTAGAGGATAGGGCCAGGGCATGTGAATTTCACACACACACACACAAAATTACTTTTAGCAACGGTGTGTGTCTGTTTCCTAGTTTAAGGTCCACAACAACACGACGTCACTTTGAATCCATCTTATGGGGCGGGGCCTCAGCACAACGGCACTTTGACCTTTTCATTCCCATGATCGAAGCGTCAATTCCCCTAACTAGTACCATGGATTTCGTTATTGGGAGAATTTGTTATGAAAATTTGGTATTATATCAATATCACTAAATTTGAGATTTTGACGGCAGCACTGATCAGTACAACTGCGAATCTTTCCGTGATTCTCTATTTTGCTCTGAGACCGCTAGTACCCCATCTATTTTAGGATACTTTGCTCACACTGCACCTCAATTCATAAATAAACGTAAATTCACAAATCCTGAGTGCCAGACTAGGCATCTTTCCTCTTTGTAACCTTATTCTTTCACTGGTATAGTCACAAATACTGCAGTGACACTTACACTTACTCAATTTTGAGATTCAACACGAATTGTCCCTGTATTAATGCTACCTGTAAGGTTTAACGTTATTTTTCGTTGAGCGTAAATGCAGGTATATATCTTCACGAAGACTGGAGTTTAGGGGACACCGTGACGTTAATTGTCCCAGTGGGGCTGAGAGCAACAGTATACACTTTGTGACGCTTTTCAAAAATCGCCGGGCATCTGATTACCTGAATTTGTAATATATTATCACTGGGAGCCCTCACTCCCAAATGCCCCAGGCAGATGTAAGTTATAGGAAGAGGAGAGCCCTGGGGCGAATGGAGTGGAAGCCATGGCAACACGCTGGACATCGCTGCGGGGAGGTCAGTGGGAGGGTCTCGGAATGCCTGACGTTCGTTTAAAACAAAAGAGAGGAATAAAAGGGATAAAACGAGCCTATTTTGACCAAAATGGTAATAAATTATGCACATAAGGCTCTCCTATAGAGCTATAGATGTCATAGATGCAAGGAAATTTCGAACTTAAATAGTATAAGGGAATAAGGGGCATTTGTACATGACGGTCCCCAGTGAGAATACTACACAAATACAAGCGAAACGAATTAATAATGCACACTTATGCACCGATCGTTCAAAACATCAAAATCCTCCTGGACATTTGCCGATAATCAATTTTGGGAACCAAATGTACCGTGTCAACAAGGAGAGCTGGGAAATTCGACATGTAAAGTCTGTCACTTCAATCCCCTTCAAAAACCACATTCTACCCAGGCAAAGTACAAATAGACCATATTCGTATTCTCAGTATTGGACTGGAACTATGCTGGCCATTTGATCAGTTGTCTCTGGTTGAAACATATCAAATATATTATATATTAGGGCCGTTTATACGAGAGAAAATAAGCCGCGGCTTACTCTGGACGCAGCGTACATAATACGCAAAAGGAACTATTTATAAGAGTATAAACTCCCAGACCAGGATAAGCCGCGGCTTGAGAAAGCCGTGAACGTAGATTTTGTACCATTTTTACGGGGTGTTCGCGTCTTATGTAAGCCGTGGCTTGTTTTCTCTCGTATAAACGGCCCTATTGATATTTTCGATATTAGAACCACATATCTGATTACAGGCACTATTTACGTACGTTCTCAGTAGCCTTGTGACATGGCTCCGAGATTATAGAGGTTTTGCATTCCACATTCATAACACCTTTGGGGCATTTTGACTGTTTTCGGTTGTTTTTTGCTAAACAGTTGTTACCGTCCAAAGAAAGATTAAATTCACAGCCAAACTTGGTTTTAGTGTCTTCCGTACTGACTGAAATGATGTTCTTTTCCATTCTGACAAAACAATATTCCTTAGTGTATTTTTACTTTTCAAGTGGACCATTTCGAGAGAAAAGAAGATAATTTCAAGACGCACTTAATCAAAGATAACCGTTGGCGGTGGTGTTAATTGTGGCTTACCTGTTTTCCATTGCTTCTCATTCCATGACCATTCGCAAGTGATTGGTGGCATGTGTGTTGTAGGTCAAATCCGGTCTCAGGTTAAATCTGTTTTTACCTAGGTTAAATTGGTGATCCTCATTTTTCCTCGGTTGAATATGTTCTCTACCTAATTTAAAGCACCTATCAACCCCGTAAAGAGGACTGAAAATACATAGACCTTCCCTCAAGCTCAGGCTGTCTAACGCATCCCAACAGATCTTAATTAATATTTCGTAAGATCTTATCGGTTTTTGTATTCATACATTTCATCCATTCAGTCTCAACATCACAACATGGTAATGTAACAAAATGCTCAACCCAACACAGTTTTTCATTACTCACTAGCTTTTGTGTAATAAGTCATTTGATATCCCTGTATAATAACCAAAAACAATCCTAACTTGACCCTAATTTTTCTCTAGGCTTAATTTAGGCTCCACAAAAAGGGTTCCTGAGTGCGTTTTCAACCTACAGGTAAAATGGGGATCACTAATTTAACCTAGGTAAAAACGGATTCAACCTGGGAAAGGATTTTACCGGCAACATGTGTACCTCTTATGGACGGTTTGGAAAGAACGCGCGATTTTTGCTTACTAGTAGTACGTCTTAACTTTCAACCATTTAAGTCGAATTTAAGGGTGACTTAGGTCTGATTTACTTGACACGATTTGCGATGAAGTCGTGGGGTAAGCCAGAGGATGTTGGAACTTCCCAAATGATCATCTTAGTGGTTCTCGGTGGTACGGTCATACGCAACTCTGTCCCGAATTAACCTGTGGTCTGACATTGAGATTTTATAGTGGTTCGTTCACGTCAGTATTTCATTATCTCAGTATCTTCTGATTAGTGTCTTCTTTCTTAAGACGTTCCGAATAAGATGACATCAATTCTCTGTTGTCAGTATGGTCTTCCCAGATGATAACCACATTAAATTAAAGTTGATTCCAATTACATCTGCCGCATAGCCAGCCGAAGAACGACCTCATTACATTCTAATCAGTCGTAGCAACGGCTTAGTAGTTAACCATCTCCCCCTTAACAATAATTAATCAGGCCCGGGGTGCACGCTCGAAGCATAGTTAGCGCTAAATACCATGGAAACCTATAAGTTTTAATACCTCTTAACCAACGGCTAGCGCTAACCAGGCTTTGAGCAACCGGCCCCAGTTTGGTATGTCTTACGACTCTTTTAAAAACTAATCTAATTAAAAGAGATAGCAATACATAGGGAAACGAATTTGAACCGACTTTATTTCAAAAGCGTCTGATCAAAGTCTGCAACTTCACAACACTAAATTAAACAATATGTTGCAATGTAATCTAGTATATCTGTAACCGTATTTTGTGCAATAATATTGTGGAATTGTCGTGGAAGTGATCAATCCAAAGTATCCATATAAATAGTTTGTGCATAATATTGTGCATATTGATAACATATCATAGTCACTAGATGTTATTTTGTGAATTACAATTTGTGGGGAATGCTTTCTTGAGCCATAACAATAGTATATTCAAGCAATAGATACTCTTGTCTTGAAATATACTTGAAAACAAGGTAAATAGAAAGAAAGAAAGAAAGAAAGAAAGAAAGAAAGAAAGAAACAAACAAACAAAAAGGAAAGAAAGCATTTTGGATTAAATCGAGAGTGACAAAAATGTTCGGAGGTCGAGGAGCGCATGTTATAAATACGGGAGAATAGGTTCAGATTATTTCCTGGAACAATGTCACGGTATTCAAGGCCATTTAAACTAGTATTCCCAACTGATCGTCAATATTTCTCGTGCTTTATATTGTGTACAAAAGTTATGTAGCTCTTCCAAGCAAATTCGGAGCAGGCCTGAGAGAAACGTTTTGGAGGGCGGGGAGGGGGGAAGGAGGGCAGGGGGGCAGGGGGGTTGGGTTGGGTATATCACACAAAAAGCTTTTTTAAAATGCCCATTTGAGCCCGAAAGATTTTCTTCGGATCTTTAAGAAAAACGAGCCTCACGATATTTCAACACTTTTTAAGTCTAGATCGTGTCGCGTGAAAGGGTTTTTTTTATCTGAGCGAAGATTCATTAACCATATAAATTATATGACATTTGTATCTGACAAAAATCAAAATTGAAAGAAAATGATTTATATTACAAGAAGCGAGCCTTGTGTTCACTTGGATACAAGTTGCATATTCCCTCATCAAGTTGTATCGTTATGTAAATAGGTGTTATATAATTATTATATAGACGAAATATGGTTTTAAGAAAGAAATTCTGCCCTCTTTTTAATTGAACAACAGGAAAACGTTTCTGTATATCTTGTAGGCAAAATTCCTCCATTGATGTTATTCGGCACTTGAATTTATCCCTAAAGCCGTATGTACAGTGGAAACAGCTCTGCTGAGAATTTTATGAGACTACCACTGATTTTGGAATAATTTCAATTAAAGGCTGTTTTTTTTTCACGGATGGCTTAGTGTTCGCTCTTCTTCCGTACGGACTGAAGACGTATCTCTTTGCTATCATTTTCCGGAATCTCAGAGGAAGTACTTTGCGTGCTGATGGTGGAGGGACGGCGTATGGATGACCGCATCGGATTTTCAACTAATTTGAGAGAGCGGATGAACTTCATAGAAGTGGATCGGAAGTGCTCATTGCGAAACGCGAACAAGAACGGGTTTAGCGCGCAGTTTAGGTAACCGAACATCATCAACAATACGTACACTTTATAAGGGTATGGATCCCAATACTGTCCACCATAAAGATTGGAAGCAATGCTGAAGTAGGAATAAGGCTGCCAACAAAAGAAAAATGCTGCCAAAAACATCAAAGTTGTCTTTGTTGCCTTCAGGTGTTTTGCGAAGAATCTTGTTTGTTTGGAATCGTGTCTTTGAGACCCAAAGGTACCAAATCTGCTTATTTCGTTGGTGCTTGTAGGCAATGACAAAGGCCAAGATAAAAAAGACACAGGTTATAAGAAGGGGTGCAACAAAGTTCAGGAGGGTGCTTAGTGCGGAGTACACCTTGGTGAAGGGAATCATACACATGTCCCATTGAACAGGCTCTCGACCTTTCACATGCCAGCCCATTACAGGCAGAAGAGCCCAGGTAATGCTGTAGATCCAAATGGTGATGATGACGATCAAACAGGAACTCTCTGTCGAGAATTGCGATTGGCGATATTGTCTCATTGGATCTCTGAGGCTAAGAAATCGATCCACGCCGATGGCCAAAAGCGTGAAGATCGAGGTGGGAACCGTGATATACCAAGCAGTGTTGAATGCAACGCACAGACTCGCTCCATGTTTCCATACGCTTTGTTGAAAAATAAATTCGATATCAAAGGGCATTGCCATGGTGGCAGTGATGAGATCTGAGATTGCCAGAGATAGAAGGTACAAGTATGTTGTATTACTGCGAAGACTTCTGTTGGCGAGTATCGTGAAAACGATAGCTAGATTTCCAAGAGCTGCAATGATCGCGATTAATATATAAACTGCAGAAACTGGATACATGAATGAAGGCTCAAAGAAGTAGTACCCTTCATATGCTTGAGAATTCGATCAGGGGCACCCAACGTCAATTTTCGGAAAATATCTGTTCGGAAGACGATTTGAAATCTAGAATTTTCGGAACATCTGTTGTAAAATTTCTTGCTTGCCTGCCTCTCCTAGGATTTTCGAACATCTGAAAAATGGTATAATTGCCCATTTTTAACGGATTTTTACCCTAAAACGTCACCTATAATTTTCGGGAGCCTTTTTTCTGGCTGAAAGTTTCGAAAACGTAAGTTTTGATCCCTATAATTTTCGGATCGCTAGACTTTCAGCTAGGCAATCCGATCAGATGAAAAATTTTTAGGGGATAAAAATATGGCTATATCTACCGTTTAAATACTAAAATACGTTTAACAATGCTACTTTTAAGTGGTTTTGAACTATATTCTCGTTGGGTGCCCCTGTTCGATGTGTTGTGGTCTGTTGAGTTGAACATAATAATATAAACGTTTTTCGCTTGGGTCAGAATCAAATCGGTGCGACTTCAAGAATCTTTACTTTGATAAATTGCAAAGAAAGAATCTCTAGGACAAGTGAAAATAGTTCTTATATAGGTCTTCACGATCTTTGAGCTGATGTCATCGGCTAAATTAATCTTCAAGTGGATATGACGTATAAAGATATTACTGGAACTACACTTAAATGACCTATATTCACATTAATTATTT
>NC_090870.1:54038433-54040933 GCF_036669935.1 Montipora foliosa
TTATTTATCTCAAAGGTAATCAAATCGTTGTATATACAAGTAATTGTCAGTGCCACTACCTGTCGATAGCGGCGTACCACAAGGAAATAATCTCGGGCCTCTCCTATTTAGTATATACGTGAACGATCTACCATCAGTTCTTAAGCCGCTGTCAATCTGAAAGCTTTGTTAATGATACTAAGCCTCACATTTCCTTCTCAATTCAAGACTGGGCTAACTGGGCTATGACGATCTCTTAAGAATTCGTAACTGGTGTTTTGACGATCACCTCCTCTTGAACCCAGATAAGGCAAAGCTTATGATGTATGGCAGTCGTCAGCTGCTTCCCAACTTCCCTGACGTCCGTCTTTCGTTCATGTTCATGGGGAAGGAACTCATACCCGGCAAAAGTCGCCTAAGACCGCGAACCCCACTTTTTATGACCACATCTGTTTCTGTTTCGTCCTGCACGTATAGCTCAGCTCCAATTAGTCGTGTTAAACATATATGTTTGATAAAAACACTCTGATAATAATAATAATAATAATAATAATAATAATAATAATAATAATAATAATAATAATAATAATAATAATAATAATCAACGCCTTAGTTTTCAGCAAATTGTTTTATTGTTCGTCGGTTTTAGCAAACGCAGCAACTACTCACCGTCTCAAGCTCCAAACAGTGCAGAATTTCGCTGCCCGAACAATCAGTAATACCAGAAAGTTCGATCACATGACCCCAGTCTTAACGAGTTACGCTGGCTGCCTGTTAAATCGCAACTGTGCTATCGTGACGCTGTGCTTGCTAAATATTGCTCTTTTTAAGACCACTACAGGACAAAGGACCTTTTTTACCGAACAGTGTCATTGTGGAATAGTCTAGAAAGTAATGTTAAGCTAATCGAATCTCTTAATATTGTTGAGAGAACATTACGAGGTAAACTCTTAAGGACGTTCGCGCGAAAATTTTTCAACATTGATTTTCTTCTGAAACTTTTACCACTGTAAGATAACGAGTTAGTTATGTCAGAAATGTAAAAAAAATGGGGGGTCACCGACTTCGTTTTGGAGAGAACATGTCCGGAAAAACACCCAAAATGTGACAAAATCGGGCTTCGTTAGCGAATAAGGCCGGTGTCTGTAAACCCAAATATATTGCAATTAAATCTTTGAAGTGAAATCTTCTCTGCCAAATATTGTTTAAGTGGACTTATTAAGTGAATTTAGTCAACTGGTGAGGTTCCTTAAATATCAAGTTCGCATTTAGCGACCACAGTTTCACGCGCCTTGCAGCCGCAAGATGGCAGGATTGGATGTCCCGTGAGCAGAAATCTTGAATTTTTTTTTACTTTCCACATTGATTTTTTGTTCATTTTTGGACAACGTGGAGATAATTGTAAATAAAATCCGTTTCTGGAAAGAAAAATAGGGGTCACCGAACGTCCAAGAGTGTTAAATCCAGGCAAAGCTATAGCAATGGCCTTAGCGCGCGCGCTCGTGTATGACGTGGCGTGTGCATTTCCGTGCGCAGTAAGGATGCGCAGAAACAATTGGCGCGAACGTCCTTAAGTGAATGTTTATCTTCATAGCATAATTTTGTCACATAATTTTACCATCTTCCATTTCAATTTTGTAATTTCTCGGCATGCCTTTTATCTCACCTTTCTACTAATTTTTATTGACCATATGAAGAGCTTAAGCCGACTCAGGAATTCTCGGCTGGACGTCTCATAACGGTGTAGATATCCATCAACAAAGTCTAAAAACATAACACAAAAGGTGTTTCGTATTCCGAAAAGTGTTAAAGCATTCAGGATCGATCAGATTGTACTGTGAACTTACGTTAAGCAGAAAAAAGTAGTTAATTTTTTATTGAATGACCATATTTAAGGGCGAGATGAATTTTGTGGGGAACACAAATCTATTTCAATTCGTTTGCGCGCATCGACAGTGGCGGTTAGTGATGGGACACGGAACCATTTTTCGTTCTATAGGATTCATGGATTGACTCTCTCACCCGGGGAAAAATGGTACAAACTGGCTTTCAAATAAACTGGTTGGTCGAAATGTTAGCCAATTTGTTGAAGAAAAGTTTTTTCAGCTCTTTCGAAGCGAGATTTGTCGCCTTCAAGTCGGTAATTTTTTGCGGGAAAATGGTGATCACGTTCCGAAATTCTGCGGGTCTAATCTGCAGATCGCGGGTCGCAGGTCACAGGTTGCAGGTCGTTGTTTCACCAATACAGAAAGTATCCTAAACATTCTTGAAAGCTAACGTTAGGCCTAAAAACGTTTGTTTAGGCCTAATTAGGCCTAAGGTTAGCTTTTAAGAATGTTTAGGAGACTTTCTGTATTGGTGAAACAATGACCTGCGACCTGCGACCTGCAAATTAGACCCGCCGTCCGAAATTCTGGTAAAAACGTGGACGAAGCTTACGGAATAACTTTGGTTGGCCTCTGTGGGGGGATTAATTGAACAGTCGTCGTCTGAATGTCATGAATTTCTGTATTCAGATGTT
>NC_090870.1:54055933-54058433 GCF_036669935.1 Montipora foliosa
CCTTTAATTGAATGAACGTTAAATTGAGCATTTTTTAGGCTTCATAATCGACGGTGTTTTATTTCCCATACAAAGTGTTATAACGCGTTGAAATTCTCAACGGCTGTCTAGTGACGGGAGCTTGGGCTGCCTATGGAAAAACGTGGCAAATGGAACCTTTAATGAGCTTACTTCCGGTGTTGTAAATAATACAAGGGTGACAGAATTGAAATTGAATGATGCCGTTATCTCTAATCTTAGTGAGCTTTCTAACGCTTTTAATGACCATTTTTCAACAATTGGGCCCAGACTTGGTAAGGAAAATTCTCCTATTGCTAACAATAATTCAAGTTATATCAATTATATAAATGTAAAAATTATAACAATAAATTCAGTTTTTCTTCGATTAATTGCAGTACTGTTTTCTTACATAAATTAATGTGCGTTGTTTTTTTGCAGCGGTCGTTTCGTTGGTCATTAATCTGAAGTGCAGCGTGTCCCATACAAAATGATATTAATGTCAGTATTCCCAATAATACCGTCGTTTCTCGTTGCTTCATCCCTTTCCGAATAAACGACAAATCTACGAATGACAAGGATAAGAATTGAGCGAACACATGCTGGTAATTTGGAGTGGGGAGAAATAGGTTATTGCAAAAACCTTTGTTTTTGTAGAAGATATGTGATGCAAAACAAAATGGTATTTTATGCCGTACCTGGCGCAATTTTTCAGGCAACAGAGTCCAATCAAGGTCGTGGTTATAGCACTCTTTTAAATCACTGTCCATTGCTTGCATACGGTTAGCCATGGTTGGAAAATTGGGGAATATCAGCATAGTTACACTCGTTGCAGTCATGTATTGTATACTTAAAGTGCTGTTTGTGCTCTTTAAATGGCGTCTTATGAAGAGTGATTAGCGGAAGTGTGGAAGAAATAGGTTATTATTGTATCTTTATTAGCGGTTAATCCAGAGAGTTGTGATCCTAATTGTGTGATATATCATTGGGTTGACGAGAAAACGCATTTCCTTAGTGTTGACCGGAACAGACAGCGTCGTAAGCAAAACGTGATATTGGAAGTCCTGAGCATGTTGGAAATAAATATAAATTGTCTTTATGCTAGTACCTATCGTAGGGAGCAAAGGCAATTGTACACTGGGAGAGGCAACTTGGTCTATGTTTCTGATCTTAACTTATTGGTACCTTCGATTTTATCATCAAAGGACCAAACAAATTCCTTTTGTAACGGTGTGCGGTTCATCCACACTTCAACTTGCAAGGAATTTATGACAGTGACAATGAAAACAAAAATTGTATCCTGTAAATAGGTTACAGGGGCGTAGCCCTTCCCGGGCTAACAAATTTTTTCCCTAGATTCAAATTTCATAATAGGAAATGTGCAAATTTCGAGAACAAAAAACTTCATTTGTGACAGCGTTTTCAGGAACTATTCTGAAGCTTCTGTAGCCTGTCAAACAACGTTTTACCACAATTACCCAGACAGGATAGCAATAGTCGAAATGAGATTGAATTAGTGCATTGTATATATAATGAAGAGTGGATGGTGGGACAAACGGTCTAATTCTTTTTATTGCTCCTATCCCGGAAGCGACGTTTTTAGAAAATGTATCAATGTGTGTTTACCACCGTAGATTTTCATCAATAAATATTCGAAGCGATTTAATAGAGGAAACATGTTCAAACGCAACATTATCAATCGAAAGCTTAAGTGGGTTTGACAAACTACTAAACTTTTGTCTGGAGCCAATTAGCATAAATTCAGTTTTAGCACTGTTCAAAGTAGAAAGCTTTTACAACGTGTTATCACACTTTCCCTGTTTGTTCGTCGGCACAGGCTTTTAGAACGAGGCATACACACTTTCCCTTGTTTGTTTGTCTGTGCAGTCTCCCAAGTATACACTCTTTCGCTTGACGGCACGGCTTCTTAGAACGAAGCATACACGCTTTCCCTTGTTTGTTTGTCGGCGCAGGCTCCGAAGATTACACACTTTCGCTTGTCGGCAATGTAAGTCTTCCATTAAAATCGCTGTTCTCAAAAAGAGAACTCTCAGAGGCTCTATGGGCAAGAATCGTGGGTACTTTATTAATGAATATTTGAGCCGCAATTGTGGAATCATAATGGATCATGATGTGAGAAGTAACTTGCAATTAGGACTTGAAATGTATTTTAGATACACATAAGTCACCACATCCATTTCTTTCTGGCACCGGCTCTTAGAAAGCTTTTACAACGTGTTATATTATACACACTTCCCCTGTTTGTTCGTCGGCACAGGCTTTTAGAACGAGCCATACACACTTTCCCTTGTTTGTTTGTCGGCGCAGGCTCCGAGGTATACACACTTTCGGTTGTCGGCACAGGCTTTTAAAACGAGGCGTGCACACTTTCCTTGCGTTCCTGTAAACCTTTGACGGCATGGGTTTTGAGAACGACGCATACACACATTGTCTCGTTTGTTTTGGTAGATGCGGCTCAGTGTGTTCATGTTTATGGACAACA
>NC_090870.1:54065933-54075933 GCF_036669935.1 Montipora foliosa
AAGCTTTTGAGGAAATAATCAATTGTGGAAACCAAAATCTATCTTTTAAATGTCCCGTGTCAACTTGGAGAGAGCTGGGAAATTTGACATGTAAAGTCTGGCACTTCGGTCCCCTTTAAAAATCACATTCTACTCAGGCAAAGTACAAATTCTTAACTTTTTGGACAGGAAAAGTATTCGAATGCATGCCCGCGGGGATGTTGAAGTTTCGATCAGCTTGGCACTATACATTACATTTAAACTTCTTGGGCGCAAATTTGAGCTTTCATTTTATATTCAATATACATTATCTTTTGTTTTGTCACAGCTCTGTGTAAGTTGTGGTAAAGACTGAACCACAATGTTGATACAGTGAACCCTATGTAGGAGTTAATATATATTTTGAATACATACGAGCATTGGTAACAACTGAATGTTATAGTCGCCTCTAAAGATGTTATCAGACTCTTTGTGTTTCAAAGAAGATTTTTGGTTGTGAAGGGTGCGAAAAATACGAATAAAGTAGTTGTGTGCCAGATTGTCAATAAAAAACTTGATCATGCACCACGCTCTAGGGCCAAAGACTGGGTATAATGCATGGGTTCCTTTAATTGGCTCGAAGCAAATTCGCCACGGATGTGAGATGAGGGATTCTTTTTACACAAAATCAAGAGCTCTTCACTTTTATGAACCGTTGACTACCTTGACACTGAAGGCGGGGTTTTATTTCGAGATTCGCAACTATTTCCACTGCATCACAAAAATAAACCGCGGCAAATGCGGTTTATGGTCAACTCGAGAGCGTTTGTTAGATTTGGTTAAATGTAACTACTTATTCACAAAGTAGACTGTGTGTTTCTCGGTAAGCTGTCTCGTTTTGCGTTTACGAATTGAAGACGAATCTGCCTGTCTTGTAGATCTGGAAGTTCTGAGTGACAAGTGGTCTTTGTAAGAGTGGAACGCCCGCGAGGACCTTTCGCCACAGCACGAGACCTCAGCGATTGCATTAGCGCCGACATGGTGGCCTTAAATCTGCTGTTACGAAAGGCGAAAAGGAATGGATTGAGCGCGGAGTTCAGGTAGCCGAACATCAGAAACAAGACGCCAACTTCATGCGGGATTTTCTTTACGCACCGTGAGCCACAAAGATTGGAGAAGACACTGATAAAACTGAATGGTATCCAACAGGAAAAAAAGGCCACCACGAATATAGAGATTGTCTTAGCTGCTCGGATATTCCTTGAATAAACCTTTTTCTCTTCAGTAGAGCGAAGTTTTGGAATTCGTGAGGCGTCTCCGTAAAAGATACTTTGCTGGCTGTGGGCAATCAAGTAAATCTTGATGTAAATACCACAGGTAATCAAAAGA
The DNA here is from genome assembly GCF_036669935.1 of Montipora foliosa. Lineage (NCBI taxonomy): Eukaryota > Metazoa > Cnidaria > Anthozoa > Scleractinia > Acroporidae > Montipora > Montipora foliosa. Next base: position 54,067,281 of record NC_090870.1, read on the forward strand.
GGAAGTATGAAGTTGATCACAGAACTGAGTGTGGTATAGGTCTTTGTGAAAGGAAAGTAGCACACACCCTGAAACACGAACTTATCATGCGTTCGCCAGCCCATGATGGGAAGTAAGGCGACGAGAAAGCTGTAAATCCAAATTACCACGCTAACAATCAAGGCTTTCTTCCTGGTCATAAATCTGCATCGTCGAAAACGATTGAGAGGATCACTGAGGCTCTTGTAACGGTCAACGCTGACGGCCAAAAGGGTCAAGATCGATGTGGGCACAGTGATGAGGTACATTGTGATCCAGGTCTCGCACATTTCTTCGCTATGTCTCCAAACCCCTAGAAGAATAATGGACTCTATGTCGAAAGGCACCACGAGGGACACGGTGAGAAGATCCGCGAAGGCCAAGGAGAAAATGAAGGTGTTTGTGGGATTACTTCGAAGGCTTCTGTTTACGATTATTGTGCAACAAACTATGAAGTTTCCAACAAAAGCTATGAGCGCAATTAACATGTGACAGACCGCCACAGAGTACTGGAAGGATGGACTAAAATCAAAAAAGGTTCCTGATGTGTTGGCAGCGGGCTTGATTTCGCCAGTATTGTTATTCATAGTCGGTAATTCTTGTTTTTGCTCGTTATTTCGAGCTGACTTAATTGCACGTACTTTCACTCAGAATGCCTCTCGCGTAAACATGACGTTTCAGTATCTACTCATCGTGCAATTTTCTGGTACTTATTTGACCAATATGGTGCCAAATCGGCGATGAGTGAAGGGCGGGGGGTTCACATTTCGCTTGTTCCTTGTAAATGTCGTTTATCTCAGTTGCGAGGACGAAAGCCACTGTGTTGCATGTGCTGCGGCTTCTGTGAACTACCTCTATTAAGCTGAAAATGATAAATAAAAAAATCAAAATTAACAGTGCATGTGAAATTTTGTAACTTTGCCGGTACAACTCGAAAGTATGATGGGGAAAACAAAGATTTGTTTGTCGTTTGTGAACTCGGAATTAAACCTTTCCGTGTAAAATCAGTCGTCAATTCAGACTGCCAGCCCTTTCGGAATTGTCATTACTGAATAATTATTTTATGCTTCTGAAAAGTACCTTTTTTGAGCTGTCATGAATTTAGAAAAATATTCTTAGCCTATTATTAGCATGATAAATGCCTCTTCTGATGAGTGTTATTATCAGCTACCATAGTTAAGTCTACAAAGTAACCTTACAGAAAGTAATTTAACATTACTAATGGTAAACTCGATTCATTACAGAACAAATATGGTCAAGAAGAACTTTATTTTTGGGCTAATGGTAGGTTAAGGGGCCGAGGGCCGGCTGCTTGAAGCACCATTTTATATTAAAAAAACTGTTACTGTGTCTCCTTTTTGGTCACTAAGGTTTCAAGGCAGACATTTGTGTCTCTCAGATTATTTGTTCTATCAAGAACAGGAAACACTTTTTTTTTAATTTCTCCTCAAGGACGTTGTTAGAGCAAACACGTTTGATGTCCGAACAGTAAGTGAGACTTGGCTAGACAGTTCTGTCTCTAATTTTGAGATTGAAATTCCAGGCTATAGCATATTTAGCCTTGATCGTTTGGACAAAGTTGGAGGAAGCGTGTGTGCGTTTGTGAAGCATAATCTCAAGGTCGAATTACGAACTGTCAATATGACGATGCCCTAATTCAATCTGGCATCACTGCCCTTTCCCAGAGAAGGGAGGAAGCTTGCACAAATTTTATCAAGCGTGACTGCCTGTCGTCTCCTGTACTCAAGCCATTAATTCCTTGTGTGTCAATTGACAAGCCATACTGCCTCCGTTCAGGCGAACGTGTTCCGGTGCGCTTTGTCCCTAAGACCTTGCGGTTCGCAGATTTCAGCTGCACCATTAAGTATCAAGATCAGTTGTAAACCTCTTCTCTGTTATTTTTTCTCTGTTATTTAGTGCTTTTAATCATATTTATATGATTATCTATTTGACTGTCTTTGCATTGTAGTCACTATTGTCTTCTGTTATTGTCACTAACCATCCTTGTAAATCAGCCTTAGCTTTAGGCTGCGAGAAGGATATCAATAAACTATTATTATTATTATTATTATTATTATTATTATTATTATTATTATTATTATTATTATTATTATTATTATTATTTACTGAGCGAGTTGTCATTTATTGGGGAATCTGGCCTCCACCAGCTATGGCTTAAAGGTACAGGCAGGCAACTGTAAGTCATTTCTGATATGTACGGTTTACAGGAGTCTTACAGGCCTCCGTTAACGTCTAAAGACGCTTTGATGCAGAGCTTAGTGATGCAGTTATCTCTGCCACGGCACTAAATAAACCTATTTACATCCTGGGCGACCTGAACTGCAACCTTTTAAAATCGTCTGACCCTGCATCTCAACCTCTTCTGAACATGATTTTTGCACTTCACTCAATTGAACTCAAATGATAGTTGAACCGACAAGGGTCACTGATTAAGAGCTGCAAAGGTCATGCCAGTATCCATTAGCGAGCATGACCTAGTCTATGCCATTCTCAAACTTAAGCGACAGCGTCCTGAGCCAACATTTCTTGCGACTAAGAGTTTCAAGAAGAAAATGCACCTGTGGAAACAATCAAAGTGCCTGAGTGCCTGAGTGCCTGAGTGTGGATGGAAGATTACACTCCTTTAGCCGACGACATCTTTGTGCCCTGTGACGATGACGAGCCCATATCAGTATCAGTGGACCAAGTTGCAACAAAACTCAAGCAGATAAGTGTGTCTCGAGCCGGTGGCCCCGACAATTTACCAAATTGGGTGCTCAAAACGTACTCGGATATTCTTGCCCCGGCTTTAACGGAAGTCCTGAATCAGTCCTTTGAAGAATCCAAGGTTCCACGGGTCTGGAAGTTGGCTGATGTTCCTCCTTTGCCTAAGGGGAAATCTATTGAGGATTTTAATAAAGATTTGAGACCGATATCTCTCACATCAACGCTTTCTAAAGTCGCTGAAGGCTTCGTTAATGAGAAAGATCTTAAGCCTGTTTTATTGAAGTGTATCGACGGTCACCCTAACCAGTACGGCTTTATTCCAAATTCCTGCACAACTTTCGCACTCATTTCAATGCTACATCATTGGCTGAAAGCTACGGACGGGTCAGGTTCTCATGTCAGGGTGGCTCTTCTTGATTATAAGAAGGCGTTCGACCTTGTAGATCACAATTTGCTTATCTCCAAACTTTACAGCGTCGGTGTTAAGCCTACTGTTGTTAATTGGATTTGTGACTTTTTGCGAAACAGATCTCAGCGCGTCAAACTTGATTCCAGCTGCTTCTCGGAATTTGTCAATGTTCCGGCCGGCATTCCACAGGGCTCAAAAATTGGTCCATGGCTTTTTCTTGTCATGATAAATGACCTTAGTACTACCAGTGCTCTGTGGAAGTTTGCCGATGATACCACACTTGCCGAAGTTATACCTAAGTCAAGTACAAGTACCCTGCAAAATACAGTGGATGGGGTGCTCAAATGGACGGATGAAAATGTATTCCGTCTAAATCCAACTAAGTGTAAGGAGATGCAAATAGACTTCTGTAAGAAACGTGGTGCCTCTACTCCCCTTGAATCTGAAGGCAAGCAGTTCGAAGTTGTCAAATCGGCTAAAATCCTAGGCTTAACTGTTAGAGACGATCTGAAATGGAATGATCATATTGACAATGTCACCGTAAAGGCATCACAAAGAGTTTATCTTTTAAAACAACTTAAGCGCGCAGATATTGACCGTATATCTCTGCTTCAATTTTATTGTGCTTGCATAAGATCAGTACTAGAGTATGCCTGTCAGTCATTTCACTCAAGTTTGCCTGCGTACTTGTCGGATCAATTGGAAAGGATCCAAAAAAGGTCGTTAAGGATAATATATCCAGACCTTAACTATAGTGAGGCGCTAACTAAATCTAGCATGACCACTTTTCATGATAGACGGGAGCTTTTATGCCGCAAACTGTTTATGGAAATAGTCGATAATAAGGGGCACAAACTCCATCACCTTCTCCCGCCGCTTAATGTCATAACCTACAGAACTAGGAAGAGCAGAAAATTTAGAGTTCCACTTTGTAAGACAAAGAGATTTTCAAGTTCGTTTACAATGCATTACGCCTCTCAGTTGTTGAGATCTTAATATAACCTTTAGCTACGTATTATTCTATGTTCATACTTTTATACTTTTAATAACTCTAAGATGTGTAAGCTTTCGTAAAAAAGTTTAAGTTTAGGATATTATATTACATTGTATTTTACATGTTATTAACTTATTGTAAATAGTTTTTAAAAGTAATTCAGTCTTTTGACTGCGATTTGCATTTTAACAAGACGCTTTTTTAAAGCGTTTACTCGGAATACCAAGTGGTGCAGAAGTAGGGTGATGCATTTTGATCGAGGTAGTTTTTGTCACTACTGCGCATGGCGCGTAGTCACTATTGCCATCGTGTTAGTTTTTCCGAAAATGAGTATGTAACAATAGAATACACTTCGAAGCCAATCCGCATACGAAGAGTACCAAAGTTCGGACTCTGCAAACAGTACGATGAATTGCCGATAGTTCGCGAGGGCGAACGAAATGTTCGGGTGGCCCCGTGTTCGCAGATGATGATCTGTGAAGAATACGGTTCTGAGGTGAGGCTTTAATTCTTACAACAGTTACTTTAACGTAGCTTTCGTATTTTGTTTCTAACCGACCAATTGAGCCCGTTTACGAGTTTAATGAAGCCGCCGTTTTCGAGATAAACAAAGCTTTGCGGTAGCACGTAATTGTCAAACTATAGATGGTTTCACAGTGAGAAATTAGCAAGGTCTTCTGAATTGTCATCTATAGGAGGTTGAAGATACCCGAAAAATAAATCTTTTTACAAGTTTCCAGTTCCATGACGTCTTTCGTTTCGAAAATACAGTATTTCGAATTTCCTGATTGTCACCTTACGTAGCTTATCATGGTGACACCATGATACCAAGCTACAGTGGAACCCCGTTAATACGGTCATCAACGGGCCCAACAAAATTGGCCGTATTAACGGGGTGGCCGTATTACCGGGGGTAGGGTGAAATTCATGACTGAAGGGCCTTAATGACAAATATCGCATTTGCACTTCCAGAAAAACTTTTCTCTTTAATAAACAACAGGAATGTACGTACAGTAATTGTATAAAATACTTGAAACTTTGCACAGTAGGTAAAACGCTTAAAATTGTTAAGTTTGCTGTACGTTCTGAGCCTAAAATCAAAACAAGAACAGGAACAGCTTAAGCTTACTATGCTTCTAAAAAACGGAAGCCGCCGTAATTACCTAACCGAAAGACTTAAGTATCAATCGTGTTTTTGATGTAAGCACAGACTTAATCCCTTCGCGATTTGCCTTACTGGATTTTACAGTAGTGTCAAGATCATGTTTGTAATAAAAACAGGGAGGAGTGTTGCTGACAGTACTTTGTAAAGTAAATCGGCTGCTCTATTACAGCGGTAACTAACGAAAAGCGAAAAGTAAGCGCTTTCAAGGCAAAGTAAAGTCCACTTTGATCCACCTACACAAGTAAAAGTTGTGTGATTTCAACGCTTCGACAAAGAGCTCAGAAACGATGTACCGCACAGATCTGAGAATTGGAGGTGGTGTCTAAATTTGTTTCCCGCAACATTCCAAGTTATTGGCCTTTTTCATCGAACGTTTCGAATTTATTTTTTGTTGCGTGACAATGAAAATGATCTATCGCACGTAAATTTTTCAATGGTCGAAAAACTATCGATATGGAAGCTGTGGTGAATCAATTCCCACAATTCAGCCACCCCTGTTCACATGACAGAATATTCTACTTCTTTTCCCCTTGCACATCTCTGGAGTAGTCACATGCGCCTCTCGAGCGCCTATGTTTTAATTTGCCAAGTACGAAACAAAACAAGTAAATGTTTCTGCAGCCAGTTGCTCATTAATAACAACGCAGATAATGTACCGGTGAAAATCGCTTAATGTTTACAATTGCAAATAAATTCAACAGGTGACATAGCTATAGGGGTAGTATGTCTTGGAACTGGTTGTTGGAACGGAAATTACGTGGGCGTTATGTCTATCTTTGCGGGATCTAGTATGTAGTGTGACATCAGATAAACTGGTTTCAATTGTAATTAATATGGGTAAGTGAAAAACGGTATTCATCTGCCACGATCTGCGAAGGTTCCAAATTAAGAGTGTTGTGAATAACGGGGCCGGTGACCTCCATCTATAGGTAACTAAAATGAAGATCAAGAAACTAACAATAAAAATCGATGGATGATGTTCGTACAAAGAACAGCTGATGCAGAAAGACTAAGAAATCTCGGCCATTTATAACATACCGCTGCTGGAAGTTCTGTACTGGCGATTTAGTCATGTTGTCAACTGGCAGGATTATAGTAAATATCTTATTCATAACATTTCTAGACGGCTGAATCCAGCATATTCACGTTTAGCTGCATTGCATTGCGTCATTTGCTATGTCGTGGAACATGGGCTTTGAATCAGCAAACGAAATTAACGAGTCACGCTGAAGCCCCAAAGTAGAACCCATCATTTAGTTGCTCCACTGCACGTTAAAAATTCCGATTTTCATCTAATTCTGTTAGACTTGAGCTGTTTCAAGTCTCTCGCTATCTGAAATCTACTCCTTCGCGGTTGTGGTTATTTTTTGTTGCAGTTGTTTTGTCAAGGAGGGAGGTCAAATGTATTGCTCGGAGGGGTGTAGTACATTGCTTTTAGCCAATGAAATCACCGCCTCCTAATTCTATTGTACATTTGCTGCACAGAAAACTAAATTCTTCCCAGAATATAACTCGGATACCTTTCAGGTATTCCGAGTAATAAACGCTTTATCTATCTATCTATCTATCTATCTATCTATCACGTCACTCAATTGAACTCAAATGATAGTTGAACCGACAAGGGTCACTGATTAAGAGCTGCAAAGGTCATGCCAGTATCCATTAGCGACCATGACCTAGTCTATGCCATTCTCAAACTTAAGCGAGAGCGTCCTGAGCCAACATTTCTTACGACTAAGAGTTTCAAGAAGAAAATGCACCTGTTAGAACAATCAAAGTGCCTGGCCGACTAAACCCGTACGTTACGGACGAAATTAGACAGCTTACGAAAGTAAGGGACTTTTGACGGACTTTAGCGAGAAGAACGGGGGATCCCAACGCTTGGACCGAATACAAGAATCTTAAGCGTGAATTTAAGCGAGAAAATAGGCTGGTAGAACGAGAATACGTAGCGAATCAAATCAAGAGCATTTCCCAATAATTCAAGCTGTTTGTGGAAAACTATCCGATCATGTATTCTTAAGAAATCTGCCAGCGAGAGATCCTACAGCAGAGATGAAGTGGTAGCAAACGAGTTTAACCTTTTTTTCACCTCGGTTGCACGAGAGACTGTTGACAAAATTAACTCGCTTGCCAGTCAATGTAATTATAACCATTCGAAGCTAGTCTTTGTCCCAAGGAAACACTCCTAGGCTAATCAATTCAATTTTAAGTGCGTGGAATGTTCCGAAGTCGCAAGTGTTGTCCGGTCAATGCCACTAAACAAATCTCCCGGGATTGACAAAATTCCTGCTCGCATGATCAAAGATAGCCTCCCAGCTGTACTTCCGACCTAAACGTCAATAATAAACGCTTCACTTGCTACGGGAATCTTTCCATGTTTTTGGAAGATGGCTGAGGTTTCACCAATCTTAAAAGACGGAGACTTCAATGAGCCTTACAATTACAGACCCATCTCTCTCCTGCCCCGATTTATGTCAAAGATATGCCAGAGAATTGCTTTAAATTAATTAATGCCTTACTTGTTGTCGAATGAAAGGCTGTCTGCAACGCAAAGTGGAAATAAAAAATTCCACTCGACAGAGACATAACTCAGTACATGTAATACACACGACTGAAGCCATCCGCCCGATAAAAAGGAAAGTAACCGCTGTTGTGTTATTGGATATGAGTAAGGCCTTCGACAGTATAAAAATTGTATTTTACAGCAGAAACTGCAAGACGTCGGCATTTCATCTTTTGACGTCACTTGGTTTAACAGTTATTTATTTCAAAGGTAATCAAATCGTTGTATATACAAGGAATTGTCAGTGCCACTACCTGTCGATAGCGGCGTACCACAAGGGAATAATCTCGGGCCTCTCCTATTTAGTATATACGTGAACGATCTACCATCAGTTCTTAAGCCGCTGTCAATCTGAAAGCTTTGTTAATGATACTAAGCTTCACATTTCCTTCTCAATTCAAGACTGGGCTAACTGGGCTATGACGATCTCTTAAGAATTCGTAACTGGTGTTTTGACGATCACCTCCTCTTGAACCCAGATAAGGCAAAGCTTATGATGTATGAAAGTCGTCAGCTGCTTCCCAACCTCCCTGACGTCCGTCTTTTGTTCATGGGGAAGGAAGTCATACCCGCAAAAGTCGCCAAAGACCGCGAACCCCACTTTTCATGACCACATCTTTAAAACTGTTTCGTCCTACAGGTATAGCTTAGCTCCAATTAGTCGTGTTAAACATATATGTTTGATAAAAACACTCTAAAAATAATAATATAATCAACGCCTTAGTTTTCAGCAAATTGTTTTATTGTTCGTCGGTCTGAGCAAACGCGGCAACT
>NC_090870.1:54083433-54110933 GCF_036669935.1 Montipora foliosa
TCTTGTAGATCTGGAAGTTCTGAGTGACAAGTGTTATGTGTAAGAATGGAACGCCCGTTAGGACCTTTCGCCACAGCACGAGACCTCAGCGATAGCATTAGCGCCGATATGGTGGCCTTAAATTTGCTGTTACGAAAGGCGAGAAGGAATGGATTAAGCGCTGATTTAAGGTAGCCGAACATCAGAAACAAGACGAAAACTTCATGCGGGATTTCGCACTGTGAGCCACAAAGAGTGGAGACGACACTGATAGAACTGAATGGTATCCAACAGGAAAAAAAGGCCACCACGAATATAGAGATTGTCTTAGCTGTTCGGATATTCCTTGAGTAAACCTTATTTTCTTCAGTAGAGCGAAGTTTTGGAATTCGTGAGGCGTCTCCGTAAAAGATATTTTGCTGGCTGAGGGCAATCAAGTAAATCTTGATGTAAATACCACAGGTAATCAAAAGAGGAAGTATGAAGTTGATCACAGAACTGAGTGTGGTATAGATCTTTGTCTAAGGAAAGTAGCACACGCCCTGAAACACGAACTTATCATGCGTTCGCCAGCCCATGATGGGAACTAAGGCGAAGAGAAAGCTGTAAATCCAAATTACCACGCTAACAATCAAGGCTTTCTTCCTGGTTATAAATCTGCATCGTCGAAAACGATTGAGAGGATCACTGAGGCTCTTGTAACGGTCAACGCTGACGGCCAAAAGGGTCAAGATCGATGTGGGCACAGTGATGAGGTACATTCAGGCCTCGCACATTTCTTCGCGTGTCTCCAAACCCCTAGAAGAATAATGGACTCTATGTCGAAAGGCACCACGAGGGACACGGTGATCCGCGAAGGCCAAGGAGAAAATGAAGGTGTTTGTGGGATTACTTCGAAGGCTTCTGTTCACGATAATGGCGCAGCAAACTATGAAGTTCCCAACAAAAGCTGTGAGCACAATTAACATGTGACAGCCAGCCACAGAGTACTGGAAGGATGGGCTAAAATCAATATAGGTTCCTGATTTGTTAGCAGCGGGCTTGATTTCGCCAGTATTGTTATTCATAGTCGGTAATTCTTGTTTTTGCTCGTTTTTTCGAGCTGACTTAATTCCACGTACTTTCACTCAGAATGCCTCTCGCGTAAACATGACGTTTCAGTATCTACTCATCGTGCAATTTTCTGGTACTTATTTGACCAATATGGTGCCAAATCGGCGATGAGTGAATGGCGGGGGGTTCACATTTCGGTTGTTCCTTGTAAATGTCGTTTATCTCAGTTGCGAGGACGAAAGCCACAGTGTTGCATGCGCTGCGGCTTCTGTAAACTACCTCTATTAAGCTGAAAGTGATAAATAAAAAAATCAAAATTAACAGTGCATGTAAAATTTTGTAACTTTGCCGGTACAACTCGAAAGTATGGTGGGGAAAACAAAGATTTGTTTGTCGTTTGTGTACTCGGAATTAAACCTTCCCGTGTAAAATCAGTCGGCACTTCAGACTGCCAGCCCTTTCGGAATTGTCATTAATGAATAATTATTTTATGCTTCTGAAAAGTACCTTTTTTGAGCTGTCATGAATTTAGAAAAATACTCTTAGCCTATTATTAGCATGATAAATGCCTCTTCTGAGGAGTATTATTATCAGCTACCATATTTAAGTCTACAAAGTAACGTTACAGAAAGTAATTTAACATTACTCATGGTAAACTCGATTCATTACTGAACAAATATGGTCAAGAAGAACCGAGGGCCGGCTGCTTGAAGCACCATTTTATATTAAAAAAACTGTTACTGTGTCTCCTTTTTGGTCACTAAGGCTTCAAGGCAGACATTTGTTTCTCTCAGAACATTTGTTCTATCAAGAACAGGAAACACTTTTTTTTAAATTTCTCCTCAAGGACGTTGTTAGAGCAAACACGTTTGAAGTCCTAACAGTAAGTGAGACTTGGCTAGACAGTTCTGTCTCTAATTTTGAGATTGAAATTCCAGGCTATAGCATATTTAGCCTTGATCGCTTGAACAAAGTTGGAGGAAGCATGTGTGCGTTTGTGAAGCATAATCTCAAGGTCGAATTACGAACTGTCAATATGACGATGCCCTAATTCAATCTGGCAAACACTGCCCTTTCCCAGAGAAGGGAGGAAGCTTGCACAAATTTTATCAAGCGTGACTGCCTGTCGTCTCCTGTACTCAAGCCATTAATTCCTTGTGTGTCAATTGACAAGCCATACTGCCTCCGTTCAGGCGAACGTGTTCCGGTGCGCTTTGTCCCTAAGACAAAACGGTTCGCAGATTTCTGCACCATTAAGTATCAAGATCAGTTGTAAACCTCTTCTCTGTTGTTTTTTCTCTGTTATTTAGTGCTTTTAATCATATTTATATGATTATCTATTTGACTGTCTTTGTATTGTAGTCACTATTGTCTTCTGTTATTGTCACTGACCATCCTTGTAATACAGCCTTTAGGCTGCGAGAGGGATATCAATAAACTATTATTATTATTATTATTATTATTGTTATTATTATTATTATTATTTACTAAGCGAGTTGTCATTTATTGGAGAATCTGGCCTTCACCAGCTGTGGCTTAAAAGTACAGGCAGGCAACTGTAAGTCATTTCTGATATGTACGGTTTACAGGAGTCTTACAGGCCTCCGTTAACGTCCAAAGACTGCTTTGATGCAGAGTTTAGTGATGCAGTTATCTCTCCCACGGCACTAAATAAACCTATTTACATCCTGCGCGACCTGAACTGCAACCTTTTAAAATCGTCTGACCCTGCATCTCAACCTCTTCTCAACATGATTTTTGCACTTCACTCAACTGAAGTCAAATGATAGTTGAACCGACAAGGGTCACTGATTAAGAGCTGCAAAGGTCATGCCAGTATCCATGAGCGAACATGACCTAGTCTATGCCATTCTCAAACTGAAACGACAGCGTCCTAAGCCAACATATATTACGACGAAGAGTTTCAAGAAGAAAATACACCTGTGAGAACAATCAAAGTGCCTGGCCGACCAAACCCGTACGTTACAGACGAAATTAGACAGCTTATGAAAGTAAAGGACTTTTGACGGAAGTTAGCGAGAAGAACGGGGGATCCCAACGCTTGGACCGAATACAAGAATCTTATGTGTGAAGTTAAGCGAGAAAATTGCTGGTTTTCACTCACGTGATCAACAGCCATGTTTTTCAACGAAAACCAAAGGAAGCGTTTGCATAATAATAGAGTTAAATTCCCGGAGGATTTGGTCGGGGCACCAACATGGCCGCCTTTTCTTTGTTTAGGAGCACCAACATGGTGGTCGTGACGTCATGTGAAAACCGAGAATAGGCTAGTAGAACGAGAATACGTAGCGCATCAAATCAACAGCATTTCCCAATAATTCAAGCTGTTTGTGGAAAACTATCCGATCATGTATTCTTAAAGGGGCTAGGTCACGCACGTTTAGGCAATTTCAGCACTGATCGAATGGTCATAGAATTAACTAAAATATCAAAATAACTGTTCAAAACTATAGAAGAACTCTAACAAAACACAGGGAAGCCAAGAAGGGACATGGATGGACAAAACTGGAGAAGATTAAAGTGGATTGAATTTGGGTAAATTTGAAAAACGTCGGTCAACCTTTTTTCAAATTTATATCAATCTATATGAAAATGTCATTTACAAAGCTGAAAAATCATTCTCAGTTGTTATGTGGCCGTGATTTTGCAAATGAAAGATTCTTACTCTGCCAATTTGACGTTTAGAGCTCATAATTAACAAAATGAAACAAAATTACCTAAAATAGCGTGACCTAGCCCCTTTAAGAAATCTGCCAGCGAGAGATCCTACAGCAGAGATGAAGTGGTAGCCAACGAGTTTAACCTTTTTTTCACCTCGGTTGCACGAGAGACTGTTGACAAAATTAACTCGCTTGCCAGTCAATGTAATTATAACCATTCGAAGCTAGTCTTTGTCCCAAGGAAACACTCCTAGGCTAATCAATTCAATTTTAAGTGCGTGGAATGTTCCGAAGTCGCAAGTGTTGTCCGGTCAATGCAACTAAACAAATCTCCCGGGATTGACAAAATTCCTTCCCGCATGATCAAAGATAGCCTCCCAGCTGTACTTACGACCTAAACGACAATAGTAAACGCTTCATTTGCTGCCGGAATCTTTCCATGTTCTTGGAAGATGGCTGAGGTTTCACCAATCTTAAAAGACGGAGACTTCGAGGAGCCTTACAATTACAGACCCATCTCTCTCCTGCCCATTTATGTCAAAGATATGCCAGAGAATTTAAATCAATTAATGCCTTACTTGTTGTGGAATGAAAGGCTGTCCGCAACGCAAAGTGGAAATAAAAAATTCCACTCGACAGAGACATAACTCAGCAAATGTAATACACACGACTGAAGCCATCCGCCCGATAAAAAGGAAAGTAACCGCTGTTCACCGCTGTTAAGTTATTGGATATAAGTAAGGCCTTCGACAGTATAAAACATTGTATTTTACAGCAGAAACTGCAAGACGTCGGCATTTCATCTTTTGACGTCACTTGGTTTAACAGTTATTTATTTCAAAGGTAATCAAATCGTTGTATATACAAGGAATTGTCAGTGCCACTACCTGTCGATAGCGGCGTACCACAAGGAAATAATCTCGGGCCTCTCCTATTTAGTATATACGTGAACGATCAACCATCAGTTCTTAAGCCGCTGTCAATCTGAAAGCTTTGTTAATGATACTGAGCTTCACATATCCTTCTCAATTCAAGACTAGGCTAACTGGGCTATGACGATCTCTTATGAATTCGTAACTGGTGTTTTGACAATCACCTCCTCTTGAACCCAGATAAGGAAAAGCTTATGATGTATGGAAGTCGTCAGCTGCTTCCCAACCTCCCAGACGTCCGTCTTTTGTTCATGGGGAAGGAACTCATACCCCGCGCAAATGTCGCCAAAGACAGCGAGCCCCACCTTTCATGACTACATCTTTAAAATTGTTTCGTCCTGGACGTATAGCTTAGCTCAAATTAGTCGTGTTAAACATATATGTTTGATAAAAACACTCTGATAATAATAATAATAATCTACGCCTTAGTTTTCAGGAAAAATGGTTTTATTGTTCGTCGGTCTGAGCAAACGCAGCAACTATTCACCTCGTCAAGCTTCAAACAGTGCAAAATTTGGCTGCCCGAACAATCAGTAATACCAAAAGGTCGATAAGATGACCCCAGTCTTGAAGATTTACGCTGCTTGCTTTCAAATGCATGACTGGACAAGCTCCCGCTTACCTTTCCTCGCTTTTCGCAACTATTAATTTTTCTTCTTTTTAAGACCACTACAGGACAAAGGGCCTTTTTTATCGAACAGCGTCATTATGGAATAATCTAGAAAGTAATTAATCTTAAGCTAATCGAATCTCTTAATATTTTTAAAAGAACATTACGAGGAAAGCTCTTAAGTGAATGTTTATCTTCATAGCCCAATTTTGTCACATAATTTTACCATCTTCCATATCATAGTTAATAGAGGGGAATACAAAAATTTGGTTTTATCAACGGAGTTGATAATGTAAATTGGCCACCGTACAGAGATTCTAAAAGCTGACGTTTCGAGCGTTAGCCCTTCGTCAGAGCGAATCGAGGGATTATGGGTTACGTGTAGTTTTTATAGTAGAGTAGGAGCTACGCTATTGGTGGTAACATGGCAACGTGAAAAATAGGAATATATTAGTTAAATGAAAAGCGTTCGTTAATACCGTGAGGATTAAGGGTGCCGATTTGAAAGATGAATTTTTGTTCCAGATTCTTGCGGCTTTCCGTCGTACCTAGATGTAGGGAAAGGCCGCAGATAGCCATGTGTTTTTTGGAGTGGTTAGGCAGATTAAAATGGCGAGCGACTGGCTTGGATGCATCCTTGTCATTCTTCTCAACATCGCGAAGGTGTTCGCGGAATCGGTCACCTAGCCGTCTACCTGTCTCACCAATGTATAATTTATTGCATAACGTGCAGGTTATGCAATAAATGACATTTGCGGAGGTACATGTGAAACGATCGGTGATCTTAACAGATCGCTTAGGTCCCGATATCTTGTTAGTGTTAACAATGAAAAGACAAGTTTTGCATCGTGAGCGCGCGCATTTGAAAGTGCCGGGTTGCTCGTTAGTTTTGAGCGCGCTTCTAACTAAAAAGTTGCCTACGTTTTTGTCGCGTTTGAATGAAATAAGTGGAGGTTGCGAAAAGATTCTACCAGTCTCGGGATCATTTTGGAGTAATTTAAAATTACTAAGAATGATGCTTTTGACTGCGTGATTATGAGGATGGAAAGTGAGGGTGAATGGAATTCTGTCATTCTTATCTTTTTGTGACGTTTGTAGTGATGACTGTCGATCAAATTGTTGGGCGCGATGATGGCCCGCTTTGACCACAGAGACAGGATAGCCACGTTTTTCGAAGAACTGGCACATCTCCTCTGATTTGCTGGAAAAATCGGAGTCATCACTACATAGACGTCGAAGTCTAAGAAATTGAGAATAAGGGATGGAGTTCTTGACATGTGATGGATGTGACGATGAATACAACAAATAACTGTGTGAATCAGTAGGTTTGTAGTGCACACTAGTACATAGCACGTTGCCTCTAATAGAAACGTTGATATCTAGAAAAGCCAATGAAGTTTCCGAAATTTCCCAGGTATATTTAAGAGCCGGATGAAAAGAGTTGACGGAGGTTATAAATTGATCGAGTTCTTCTCTGCTGGATGAAATAGCGCCGATGCAGTCGTCGATGTAACGGCCGTAGAGTTCAGGTTTGGGGCCGTTGTACTGACTAAAAAATTGGTGTTCAACATATCCTACAAAAAGATTGGCATAGCTAGGTCCCATTCTTGTGCCCATCGCTACACCATTAATTTGATTGTAATAATTGCCGGCGAATGAAAAACAATTAAGCGTTAAAACTAGTTCGGCAAGGCGGAGGAGCGTTTCCGAGCTAGGTTCTTTGACAGTGCGTTGATCGAAAAAGTGTTTAAGTGCTTGAAGACCTTCGCTATTAGGAATGACTGTGTATAGAGATGTAATGTCCATGGTGAAAATAAGTTTGTCTTGGCCGGAGAAATGGAAATCGCGGAAAATTTGTAGTGCGTGTGTACTGTCTTTAATGTATGATGGCAAAGATTTGACGATAGGCGTCATAATCCTGTCTAAGTAGCTAGAAATGAGTTCGGTGGGGCAACTACAGGCAGAAACGATAGGGCGACCTGGGTTGTTGGGTTTGTGAATTTTAGGCAAGAAGTAAATGCACGAAGTTCTAGGGGTGTTGATGATGAGATTAGTGGCAGTGTCCGGTAATTCTTGATTAACTATAAGATTTTGAATGGTGTCTTTGACAAGTTTTTGATTGTTGGAAGTGAGATCTTTAGGGATTTTGGCATAAAACGAGGTATCCGAAAGTTGCCGCAAAGCTTCTTTTTGGTAAAGGTCGGACCGCCAAACAACTACCGCGCCGCCTTTGTCGGCCGATTTGACAACTATGTCGTTGCGTTTACTAAGATTTTTAAGCGCCGCCCACTCTTCCGAGGAAAGGTTGGAAAATTTAGTGTTGCGATTGAATTTAAGTTTGTGAATGTCGTGACGGCATTTTTTGGTGAAAAAATCTAAAGAGGCAAATTGTCCCTCTGGGGGAGTCCATTTGGATTTGCGAACTATCCTGTCTCTGTGGTCAAAGCGGGCCATCATCGCGCCCAACAACTTGATCGACATTCATCACTACAAACGTCACAAAAAGATAAGAATGACAGAATTCCATTCACCCTCACTTTCCATCCTCATAATCACGCAGTCAAAAGCATCATTCTTAGTAATTTTAAATTACTCCAAAATGATCCCGAGACTGGTAGAATCTTTTCGCAACCTCCACTTATTTCATTCAAACGCGACAAAAACGTAGGCAACTTTTTAGTTAGAAGCGCGCTCAAAACTAAAGGGGCAAAAGGGGCAAAAGGGAAAGACTAAGGCACTTGGCGTTTGGTTCGCAACGGATCGCGATGCGGCAATATCTTTAAATTACAACGAAAAGCTTACGAAAGTTAAATCTATCTTAGGATGCTGGAAATTTCGAAGACTTAGCTTAATAGGGAAAATTGTTGTTCTGAAGAGCCTAGTAGCATCGCAACTTGTATACGTACTCACATCGTTGCAAACTAAGCACCATGCAATTAAAGAGATTAATAGGATGTTTTTTAAATTCTTATGGAATGATAAAGGTGATAAAATTAAACGCAAGGTTATCATCAATGATTATTCTGAAGGTGGACTCAAAATGATCGATATTACAACTTTTAACAAATCCCTTAAAGCTACCTGGATTAAAAAATACCTGAACACAGAAAACTGCAGCAAATGGAAAGTTTTTTTTGATCTAGAACTCGCAACATATGGAGGCAACGCCGTCTTTAAAGGAAACCTAAACAAAAAAGACATTGGTAATCTAAACATAGAAGACCCTTTTGTTAAAGAAGTTATAGAAATATGGTCTGAGACCTTCTTTGAGAAAGGAATAGTGTCCAAAGATCACTTTCTAGCTCTACCTCTCTGGCAAAATTCATTAATAAGGATAAACAATGCACCAGTACTATGCAAAGATTGGCTTTCCAAAGGTATAACACAAGTAAAACATTTAATGGATGATTCTAACAACTTTCTTTCCCTTGCCAGCTTTCAAAATAAATATCAACTAAAAGTCAGACCACTAACTTTTTTTGGCATAATCTCTGCTATTAAACCTTTACAGCAACAGATTCCGAGGTCTCAGCTGAAGTATGACAATTTCATGAACACGTTCCTAAAGCACCAAAAACCATCGAGAATAGTTTACAAGAAATTAATTTCTGACCAAGCAGAACGACCTCTATTATCTCAAGAGAGGTGGCAGAAAGAAATCGGGTCCACAGCCAAGGTAAAAATTGACTGGAGAAAAGCCTACCTATTGTCTGCTGCGTGTACAAAGAGTTCCAAATTAATTGACTTCAATTTCAGATTTTTACATAGACGGCTGGCGACCAATAATTTTCTGCAAAAAATAGGAATTAGAGAGGACGGAACATGCACCTTCTGCCATGATAAAAAAGAAGATCTGTTACATTTATTCTGGGGATGTGAAAAAAGTAGAATTTTTTGGAATGACCTCTCTATATGGCTGCAGGCGTGCCACGTGCTTTCAAAAGAGAACCACTTAGGAATGGAAACGGCCTTAGGCCTGAAGCCAGACGACTCCAATTTTAAACTCCAAATTAATTTTTTTTGTCTAATGGCTAAGCACTACATTTGGATTTGCCGTTCGAAAGAACGATCCCCAACCCAAAACAACTTCTTGCTTTCCCTGAAACAGACGCACCAATTGGAAAACAACACAATAAGAAATTCAAAGAAATGGAAGCCACTTCTGTCCCCGCTGCAACGAGTCTCCTAAACCCTTAACCTTAACCTTGAATTTTTAAATATTGATTCCTCTATTTTAAAACTATCATTATAAATGTAACCCTAAAGGAAAGAGATGGTTTTTAGAAGTGCTAGAAGTCGTATGTCATTTATTTATTTTATCTATTATTATTATCTTTTCTTTTTTTTTTTTTTTTCTTTTTCTTCTCATGTTAGAAAACGTAATTTTAATGCAATTAGTGCTTAGTAGTGCTGTAATTCATGTCACGTTCGTATTGCAATACTCATTGTATCGTTTACTGTAGTTTGCAATGTTTTATGGTGTAAGTGTGCATATTTAAAAAATAAAATTATTATTAAAAAAAAAAATAAATAAATAAAAAAAAAAAAAAAAAAACTAACGAGCAACCCGGCACTTTCAAATGCGCGCGCTCACGATGCAAAACTTGTCTTTTCATTGTTAACACTAACAAGATATCGGGACCTAAGCGATCTGTTAAGATCACCGATCGTTTCACATGTACCTCCGCAAATGTCATTTATTGCATAACCTGCACGTTATGCAATAAATTATACATTGGTGAGACAGGTAGACGGCTAGGTGACCGATTCCGCGAACACCTTCGCGATGTTGAGAAGAATGACAAGGATGCATCCAAGCCAGTCGCTCGCCATTTTAATCTGCCTAACCACTCCAAAAAACACATGGCTATCTGCGGCCTTTCCCTACATCTAGGTACGACGGAAAGCCGCAAGAATCTGGAACAAAAATTCATCTTTCAAATCGGCACCCTTAATCCTCACGGTATTAACGAACGCTTTTCATTTAACTAATATATTCCTATTTTTCACGTTGCCATGTTACCACCAATAGCGTAGCTCCTACTCTACTATAAAAACTACACGTAACCCATAATCCCTCGATTCGCTCTGACGAAGGGCTAACGCTCGAAACGTCAGCTTTTAGAATCTCTGTACGGTGGCCAATTTACATTATCAACTTCGTTGATAAAACCAAATTTTTGTATACTACTTCCCCACCGACGCAGCACCACAGTTTCTTTAGAAACTACCCCTTCATTCAATAGAGGGGAATAGTTGGAAGCTCGGCAAACATCAAAGGAGCAAACAAAGATGCCAAGATTTAGGTTGGAAAGTCCACGACCGTGCACAATCTTTTGTTTTGCGTTCATACACATGTATGAACTACATAACCAAGACGTTTCCATTGGTTATTTCCTCAGTATGGAGTAAACAACTATTGTATTTTGTACACGGTCAAGGCGAGAAAATAAGAAAAAAAACCTAAAACAAAGAAATTTGTCAGGTTTCATAACCATTCCCCTCTATTAACTATGTCTAAATCAATTTGTATTCTCGGCATGCCTTTCATCTTACTTTTCTACTTTTAAATTGATTTTGATTTTGATGTACACTTACAGCATTTGCATAATATTCGTACTGAAAAGCCCACGAAGATAGTGCTCATAAAACTTGTATTGTATTGTGCTCTTTAAATAGTGAAACGAATGATCGTTGGTCACACGAAATAGGCACTTAGTTGATAGACCGCGACGTTTCGACCAATTACTGCTTCGAACTGCTGTCTTCTTCGGCTGTAGAAGACCAGCAGTAAGCGGTCAAAACCTTCGCGATCTACAAGCTAAGTGACTACATCGTTAGACAAACGATATTTAGGCACCACAACAATGCAGAGGTAATGGGTTCGAACCTCGTTGGAGGCACTTGAATTTTTTAGGTGTCTATCAGAGACAATTACTTAAATTTTCCAGAGGGGTGCGGGGATCATTTGTCTCTTTCGATAACAACCAACAGTCACCTACGATACGATGATGCTCTTTGATTCCAGAGGTGGATTCAAGTGAAATCCTTCAGACCTCGAATAAAACTGTTCTGAGCCATGTATTTCATTCAAATTAAACTCTTGAGAATTTTGCCTGGAAATCTCTTTCCCCACTTTTAAGGGAGAAAACGGCCGATTAAGGACGGTGCCTACTATTGTTATTGCGCACACGTTCTGCGCATCTCGAGATACTCGGATTTCCTGTCACCGATGCTTACTAATACAGGGATATTTTTGTGCGGTTTCTATGAAATGGACACACCAAATGTATGGAAACGGAACGGGGAATCTCTAAATTAGGGAATCTCTAAAAGGAGGAATTAAAAGGGGGATCTCCAAAATGGGGAATCTCTAAGAGGGGGAATATCTAACATAGGGAATGTCTAAAACGGGGAAGAGGGAGAATCTCTAACATCTTTTCAATTTCGAAGAAAGTGTGACAGTCATCAATCATCAGGCAGGAAATGAATGGCTTTCAGGTAGCGCTGCGTCAAAACTTTAGGGAATCTAATATCAGCAGCTGGCAACTTCTTACTGCGATCGCAAGCCTCACGTACAGTATATTTATTTAATAATATATGTACCCATAAAACGACACAGCATCCCTTAACGTTTCAAGTGAAATCCTTCAGACCTCGAATAAAACTGTTCTGAGCTATGTGTTGTCATTCAAAAGAAACTCTCGAGAATTTGCGGACCCGTACAGATGAACACCTATGACTTTCGTCTCGTTTCAGCCCGGGCTGGAAAAGTATTCCCTCGAAAATACTTTTGCCTTGCATATTGGGGAGATAAGAAATCCAAGTCATTTTTTACGTCGTTAAGATTTAATCTCAAAACAATGAAAAAATGAGAAATCGATGGACGCCACAGCCTTTTTCCCATTGTTATATTTTTAAGTCTAAATATAGAATAATGCAACAATAAAGAAAACGAAGTCATATTTTCATTTTTCCATTTTTTCAAAAAGATTACAAAAATGGAAAAATAAATCAACTCAACGAGGTTATCCCATTATTCTAATTTTCTACTTTTTTTGTAGATAACAGAAAAATTAAAAAAAATGTCCAAAAAAGCTGTTTTGGGTAATAAATCATTTTTCTGAAAACTTAAAATAAAGTTAAAAAAAGAAAAATCGGTGCATATTTCCGTTGTTTGGTCCATGTTACGTTATATTGCCAGTTCAAAAATAAACAACAAACCCTTAACGTACACAAAATATAATTTTTCAATTATTGTGGAAAAAATGGAAAATTGAACTTGGCCGAATCATGCACGGACCGTATTAGTCGGCCTTCGCGAGCTAACAGATCGGCCTTGTAAATTAGTAATTTATAATTCTTTGCACCGCACCCCCTTTTGTTATATGTTAAACTAATCGATTTTTATACCATGCGATCCGCAGGCATCTTGTAAGGTATACGTAGGGCAACAATTAATTTAATTGGCTGTCTGCACATATGAATTGTGGGAAAACGTGATGGTATTTACTTTTCTTACACGCATGCAAGAAATTGCAATGATCGTGACAATGGAGCTCGATTGATGCCACAGTGTTCAATTAAATGCACTTGTCATGAGAATATGTAGAATCCAAAGAAGCCTCGTGTTATATAGTTAGCTTATCGAGTCATTTCCTTAATACCTTTAATTTTGTGGTACTACCTTGATGGATACTTCACCGTTCACTCGCACACATAGGGAAAATCTGAGCAGTGGATGACGAAAAGCATGAAAAACCAACTAAAGAAATGCTAAATTCTCCCAAAGATGTTCGAGATGGCGGGAAAACCATGCAAAATATATTTTCGCAACAGGCAATGTTTTGTTTTATTCTCAGCAGAGTTGATGTTTAGTCAACAAGGCTGAATTTAAGTTTCCCTTGGCTTTAAAATTTCCCAGTAAAAGGAAAAAGCTTGACGGACTCGCTGGTTTGCCGAAGTTTCGGTGGGAAGACCTCGTCGGCTATGACGTGATAGGTCAAGAGACCTTGGAGCGGTGTTTGTGATTAAGTATCAGGCTGAAGAAAAGCCCGCAGAAAATGTTATTGTGAAAAAGCTTTTAAGTACAGCTCAGGACTTTACGGCAACGTTCATCAAGGAGGCGAAGATTTTAATAGCCGACAATTCTGTGCGAATTGTACCAGTGGTTCAACAATTGCACTGTTAAAATGGATGCCAGTCATAAAAACAACAAATCAAATCTCTCTGTCTCGTAGATTCCCCCTTTTAGAGATTCCCTATTTTAGTAATTCCCCCTCTTAGAGATTCCCCGTTCCGGCATCTCCCATTCATCACTTTCGAGATAGCCGTACAGAAATTGATATTTCACTCAAAAACCGGTATAAATTCTACGCGTATTCAAATGTTTAATCAACAATATGTTTTTAGCTAGGGTATGTTGACAAGAGAAACCTACTTTTAGTAAAAGACTTTTTAAATATTTATCAACAGTCTGTAGATACATCTGTATGAAAAACCACAAACATTTCGTCTCTTTTCGAACCCTGAATTCTCCTCTATTCTCTCCACATTTTCTATATTTCTCATCTCTTTATTCCATTCTTGAAACCTATTTTCCCTAAAAGGAACTCAATTAAAATTAATGGAGGCTACTAATTACAGCGGAACTTATCTTTTTTGGAATATTTGAAGCGATGACTGTTTCATTTATCCCACTGAGTTAGGTTTAAGTGAAAAGCCACTAATAGACCTTTTCGGCTTGTACATTTTGTTTTCCCAATACAGATCATGTGATAATACTCAGGAGGTTTTGTCTTTTGTTTTGTTCATTAAAATGAGGGCATGCAAGCATGAATATGCCTGCATGCACTCTTTTTAATGAACAAAACAAAGGACCAAGCCTCCTGAGTATTATCACATGATCTGTATTGGGAAAACAAAATGTACAAGCCGAAAAGGTCTATTCAACTTGGTAAAAGAGACACTGAAAGAAACGAATTCAATGGAAGCCATAAAAAAGCAAATGCTTGTCCGCCCAGGATTTATAGGTAAATGCAGATACTGTAGTTATCTTTACGAATACTGGAGTTTAACTTGAAGACTTTGTGACGTTCATAGCCCAATTTCGATATATTAAAATTCAGCTCTAAACAAAAGGCATCATCTCGAGGCTCTGGAGAATAAACTCATACAAATCCTTATATTTATTCCCCAGAGCCTCGAGATGATGCCTTTTGTTTAGGACTGAATTTTACGATATCGAAATTGGTCTATTGTCCGAGTGGAGTTGAGAGCAAGGAAACAGTTTGTGATTCTTATCAAAAATCGCTGGGCATCTGATTACCTGAATTTGTAATAAATTATCACTGGGAGCCCTCACTCCAAAACGCCGCAAGGGGCGAATGGAGTGGGAGCCATGGCAACACGCTGGCCATCGCTGCAGTGAGGTGGCAAGGTCGAAGCGGCCTGACGTTCGTTTAATAGACCATATTCGTATTCTTAGTATTGGGCTGGAATTAGCTTGCAACGGAGGCTAATGCGGGGGAATATATTAAAAATTATTTGCATTTGAAAAGATTCCCCCGCATTAGCCTCCATTGCAAGCTAGTTCCAGTCCAATACCGAGAATACGAATATGGTCTATTTAAAACCGAAGAGAGGAATAAACTGGATGAAATGAACCCAATTATACCAAGATGGTAATAAATTATGCAAATATGGCTCTCCCATAGAACAATAGTTTCCATTAATGCAAGGAAATTTCGAACTTAAACTGAGTAAGTGAATAAAGTACATTTGTACATGACGGCCTCCAGTGAGAATACTATACAAATACACCCTTTTCCAAAATGGTCGCCATTTAAATATTTTTTTGTTTTTGTTCAAATTAGCCCTTGATGCCTCGTTCTTAAGCTTAAAATTTGAAAGAATATTTTGCCTTGAACGAGGCATCAGGGTCTAATTTGAATAAAAACGAAAGAATATCTAAATGGCGGCTATTTTGGAAAAAGGTGTATAAAAGCGAAACGAATTTATAATACACACTTATGCACCGATCGTTCAGAAACTACAACAGTCCTGGGCATTTACCAAGCTTTCGAAGAAATAATCAATTGTGGAAACCAAAATCTGTCTTTTAAATGTCCCGTGTCAACTTGGAGAGAGCTGGGAAATTTGACATGTAAAGTCTGGCACTTCGGTCCCCTTTAAAAATCACATTCTACTCAGGCAAAGTACAAATTCTTAACTCTTTGGACACAAAAAGTAGTCGAATGCATGCCCGCGGAGATGTTGAAGTCTCGATCAGCTTAGCATTATACATTACATTTAAACTTCTTGGGCGCAAATTTGAACTTTCATTTTATATTCAATATACATTACCTTTTGTTTTGTCACAGCTCTGTGTAAGTTGTGGTAAAGACTGAACCACAATGTTGATACAGTGAACCCTATGTAGGAGTTAATATATATTTTGAATACATACTAGCACTGGTAACAACTAAATGTCATAGTCGCCTCTAAAGATGTTATCAGAGTCTGTGTTTCAAAGAAGATTTTTGGTGGTGAAGGGGGCCGGAAGAATAAGAATAAAGTAGTTGTGTGCCAGATTGTCAATAAAACACTGGATCATGCACCACGCACTAAGGCCAAGGACTGGGTATAATGTATAGGTCCTTTTAATTGGCTCGAAGCAAATTCGCCACGGATGTGAGATGAGGGATTCTTTTTACACAAAATCAAGAGCTCTTCACTTTTATGAACCGTTGACTACCTTGACACTGAACGCGGGGTTTCATTTCGAGATTCGCAACTATTTCCACTGCATCACAAAAATAAACCGGTTTCAACTCGAGAGCGTTGTTAGATTTGGCTGAATGTAACTACTTATTCACAAAGTAGACTGTGTGTTTCTTGAAAAGCGGTCTCGTTTTGCGTTTGCGAAGTGAAGACGAATCTGGCTGTCTTGTAGATCTGGAAGTTCTGAGTGACAAGTGCTCTGTGTAAGAGTGGAACGCCTGCGAGAACCTTTCGATTGCATTAGCGCCGACATGGTGGCCTTAAATCTGCTGTTACGAAAGGCGAAAAGGAATGGATTGAGCGCAGAATTAAGGTAGCCGAACATCAGAAACAAGACGCCAACTTCATGCGGGATTTTCCTTACGCACTGTGAGCCACAAAGATTGGAAACGACACTGATAAAACCGAATGGTATCCAACAGGAAAAAAAGGCCACCACGAATATAGAGATTGTCTTAGCTGCTCGGATATTCCTTGAGTAAACCCTTTTTTGTTCAGTAGAGCGAAGTTTTGAAATTCGTGAGGCGTCTCCGTAAAAGATATTTTGCTGGCTGCGGGCAATCAAGTAAATCTTGATGTAAATACCACAGGTAATCAAAAGAGGAAGTATGAAGTTGATCACAGAACTGAGTGTGGTATAGGTCTTTGTGAAAGGAAAGTAGCACACGCCCTGAAACACGAACTTATCATGCGTTCGCCAGCCCATGATGGGAACTAAGGCGAAGAGAAAGCTGTAAATCCAAATTACCACGCTAACAATCAAGGCTTTCTTCCTGGTCATAAATCTGCATCGTCGAAAACGATTGAGAGGATCACTGAGGCTCTTGTAACGGTCAACGCTGACGGCCAAAAGGGTCAAAATCGATGTGGGCACAGTGATGAGGTACATTGTGATCCAGGCCTCGCACATTTCTTCGCTGTGTCTCCAAACCCCTAGAAGAATAATGGACTCTATGTCGAAAGGCACCACGAGGGACACGGTGAGAAGATCCGAGAACGCTAAGGAGAAAATAAAGGTGTTTGTGGGATTACTTCGAAGGCTTCTGTTCACGATTATTGTGCAACAAACTATAAAGTTTCCAACAAAACCTATGAGCGCAATTAGCATGTGACAGACCGCCACAGAGTACTGGAAGGATGGACTAAAATCAAAAAAGGTTCCTGATGTGTTGGCAGCGGTCTTGATTTCGCCAGTATTGTTATTCATAGTCAGTAATCCTTGCTTTTTCTCGTTATTTTGAGGTGACTTATTGCACGTACTTTCACTCAGAATGCCTCTCGCGTAAACATGACATTTCAGTATCTACTCATCGGGGAATTTTCTGGTACTTATTTGACCAATATGGTGCCAAATCGGCGATGAGTAAAGGGCGGGGAGTTAATAGTTCACTTGTTCCTTATAAATGTCGTTTATCTCAGTTGCGAGGACGTAGAAGCTACTGTGTTGAATGTGCTGCGGCTTCTGTGAACTACCTCTATTAAGCTGAAAGTGATAAATAAAAAAATCAAAATTAAGAGCGCATATGAAAGGTTATAACTTTGCCAGTACAATTTGAAAGTATGGTGGGGAAAAGAAAGACTTGTTTGTCGTCTGTGTACTCGGAATTAAGCCTTCCCGTGTAAAATCAGTCGTCAATTCAGACTGCCAGCCTTTTTCGGAATTATCATGAACTGTCATGAGTTTAGAAAAATACTCATGACAAATGCCTCTTTTCAGGAGTATTGTTATCAGCTACCATAGTTTAGTCTACAAAGTAACGTTACAGAAAGTAATTACTGGGTTGCCAAACCCAGTTGGAATCTGCGTTTCATTTCTCCGTTTTTGTTTTTTCCGTGTCATGAAAAGTCTTGCCTGTCACTCCGCTGCTTTAATAGTGGTGTCTTTGTGCATAGAGTCTTTTGTGCGTATTTGTTAGGTTTGAGGGGGCTGGGGTAATGTGTAGATTTCTCTGGTGCACAAAGAAGAACATTTAATTAACCGCAATGGCGTCGAAAGTCATTTTAACGCGAATGGCGTTTTAGTGGATCTTTAAACAAAATATTCCCTCAAGGAGCTCAAGAATGGAACGTCAATTGGATGAATAAGACAGGCGGTGAAAAATAAATATCTGGAATCTTTAAAGCGACGAGTGATGGTCTTCGACAACAATTTCATTTTTCGCCGTTGGATATCAAGTGAGCTTTGTTCCTAATATTTTACTAACTTGGTATTATATAAGACACTGAAATCAACGGCAATTTTTTTTATGGATTTAACAGACATTGAAGGAATCGAACGCCTTGAATGCATCACAGTGTTTACTGAAGTCGCATCTAAGTTGTCTGGCAATTTACATTTAATTATTACTCAACTCTGAAAAGGTAAAAAAAAATATGGAAATGTGATAGTGAAGAATTATTTGAATGAAAGCTTGTTGTCTCTTTTGTGCTTCATTATTTACGGTCAAGGTTCTTTCAAAAAGGGTTTGATGTGAACTGTCAGAAATTTATTTCATTGCATATGCTTTGTGACACGGATTGTGTGCCTTGTTTGCACGCGCGCAATTGAAATATGAAAGGTTTTTTGCCTCTAATAGCAAATATGTTGTTTGTTTCAATTAATTTCTCGCTGGAAAAGGTTTTTGTGATATTTCTAAATTTGCATACCTGGGTTGAAATGTGGTACAGGTGGATTTTTGTGGTAGTGCTCTGTAAGCAGTGGTGCATAAGTCACGAATATAAACAGGTTTGTTGGAAGCGTCTTTGAGTTTCAACAAAATAAGCCCCGAAATCAGCAAAAATTGTGACGCTGATGCTGTGATAAAGTAGCTGCTATTTCGAAAATGATGTAATTACCTGGTTATAAATAACCTCGTCTTGGAGAGTAAATTGTTGCCTTCGCAGAAACAATGGTCAACCTCAAGAGTTGGGCGATTGTGATCTTTGTGTTGAATTTGCACATTTCTTGTCAAACTTTATAACACTTGAAAGAAAAAGAAAACTAACAAAAACAAAAACCCGGTATCTAGCCATCATTTGACACAGATGCTTCACTGTTTCGCGAGTAAACACGCCGCGGTAACTTGATCACGACGCCCGCTGAATAGACCATATTCATATTCCTAGTATTGGACTGGAACTATCTTGCAATGGAGGCTAATGCGGGGAAATCTTTTCAAATGCAAATACTTTTTAACATATTCCCCCGCATTGGCCTCCATTGCAAGCTAGTTCCAGTCCAATACTGGGAATACGAATATGGTCTATTTGATGTCACTTTCGATTTTGCGATTTACTTGCGCAGCCAAAAGTACAATAACAAAATTGAACCTAGCAAAAATCTCCCAAAATATTTGTCGCTGATCGCAATTTTTTATATTCACGGTTCAAAATTAATGTTGTTTTCATGTCGTAGAGTTTGTTGCTGATGGTAAAATATTTCATTCTCGATCGACCGTCCTGAAAACCTCCTTCTGCTGTTCCTAAACACTGTGTATCAATATTTATTTACCTTTGCATCAATATTTATTGCATTATATTTTATGCATTTATTGCCGGACAGGGCTTAACTTCAAAGCTGTCGGACACTCAGTTTGCACGCTTAAACTTGTGGTTGTGAGGGAACTTGAAAATGATCAGCATGTCAGCCTAGAAGCCAATGTTTTTCGATTCCCTTTTATTTTCTTCAATCTCTCTGGGTTTAGTACTTTGCTAGTAACCACATGTCTTCTCATGGGGCTATTTACCGAAGAGATCTACCATGGCACTACAATGATATACAATACCAAAACAATATCGTGTACTATAGAGGTTTTGCACGGCAGCCATATTGCATGGCAGGAACAATAGATTCTTTTTCCTTTGGGAACAAATGTTCTTTCCTGTGGAAAACATTTTCATTGTTCTGCCATGCAACATGGCTGCCGCGCAAAACCTCTATTAGAGCTACATATTACGCAAAGACAACTTGAATCTCCTGGAAGACAGTTGACAATATGGAATAAGGCGCTGTGTTACTGCACTACCACACGTGTGCAATACGTGTCTAGTTTTTCTAAAGATGACAGGATTTTTTTCTTTCTGACAAATGATTATTAGCCTGGTAGCCAGGTTTTTAACCTCAGAAGTATATCTTTTTCGTTGTATCAACCTGTAAGCCAAAGGGACTCTGCTGGCACGACTTCTGGGTGACCCCTTAACTGGTCTTAATGACCCCTGACTTGAAAAAATTGTCTGGAACGCTGCAGTTCAATATCACCCAACTCAGTCCCTTCTGTTTTTGAGTAACACGTACCTCAGGCAACCCAGTGTACGCTCATGGAGAGTCTAGTTTAACATAATTGCTGGATTGCCAAACCCAGTCGGAATCTGCGTTTCATTTCTCCGTTTAATTTTTTTCCATGTCATGAAAAGTCTTAGCTGTCAATCCCCAGCTAAGTGGTGCCTTTGTGCAAAGAGTCTTCTGAGCGTATTTTGTTAGGTTTGATGGGACTGGGGTAATGCGTAGATTTCTCTGGTGCACACAAGAGAACATTTAATTACTGAACAAACATTGTCAAGTACAAGGAAGGATAACGTTTTTGCAAACGTTGGCCTTGGCCTTACGTTTTTGCAAACGTCGGGGTGCAGGGATGGCGCAGTGGTGAGAGCAGTCGCCTCCCACCAATGTGGCCCTGGTTCGATTCCCGGACTCGGCGTCATATGTGGGTTGAGTTTGTTGGTTCTCTACTCTGCACCGAGAGGTTTTCTCCGGGTACTCCCGTTTCCCCTCTCCTCAAAAACCAACATTTGACTTGATTTACTTTCATTGTTCATTTCAGTTTACAGTGTCCCCAATTAACGCTCCAGCGGTAGAACGACTAGACACTTAAATAAAGTTCCTTTCATTTCCATGTAGCACTTATATTTGAACAGACTGAACTGGTTAGAATGTAATGCGAAGTGCTAGTTTTGTACCCCATATGAACCATGTGAGCGTTAGCCCTACTAATGGAAATGGGCCCACACAAGGACAGAGAAAAACTCTGACCAGGGTGGGAAATGAATGGCCCCATTTCCATTAGTAGGGCTAACGCTCACATGGTTCATATGGGGTACAAGTTTGATGTCCTAACAGTAAGTGAGACTTGGCTAGACAGTTGGCTCTAATTTAGCCTTGATAGTTTGGACAAAGTTGGAGGAAGCGTGAGTGCGTTTGTGAAGCATAATATCAAGGTCGAATTACTAAGCGAGTTGTCATTTATTGGGGAATCTGGCCTCCACCAGCTATGGCTCAAAGTACAGGCAGGCAATAGTAAGTCATTTCTGATATGTCCGGTTTACAGACCTCCGTCAATGTGTGGTCCTGGGAACTAGTAAGGGTTCACGTGACCCGTGTCGTGTTGTTCTGTTATTCTGAAACATGTGCTGGTCCACTCGTTGTGTTCCGTGAGAGTATTTGAGCTGTTTAGTCGCTCGATACACTACAGTCAACGTCTACAGAGTGTTTTGATGCAGAGTTTAGTGATGCAGTTATCCCTGCCACGGCACTGAATAAACCTATTTACATCCTGGGCGACCTGAACTGCTGCTTTTAAAATCGTCCGACCCTGCATCGCAAGCTCTTCTCAATTTTTGGACTTCCCTCAATTGAACTCAAATGATAGCTAAACCGACAAGGGTCACTGATTAAGAGCTGCAAAGGCCCATGATGCCAGTATCCATTAGCGACCATGACCTAATCTATGCCGTTCTCAAACTTAAGCGACAGTGATTTGCGCTAGTGCAGTAGAACTTCCGTTTGGGCGCCAAAATAAAGTCGCAAAGGACCTGGCGACGAGTTAGTCTATTTATATAAAAAAACGTAACGTATTTAAATATTCGCTTTTGCATGCAATCAACCGATCGACACACCCACAATGTAAAGAGCCGTGTTATGAAGTATGGATTGCCCAACAGAATTGTAAGTAGAATTTCGCTGCGAATATTTCAGTCTTTAAAGTGTAATTTCATATTTAAAACGCAAATCTTTTATTTGCTTTGCAGTTTGACTGTTGCCGATGACATTTCCCGTTGACAACGAGTACAGAAATAAAACGCCGGGTTATCTATACTTCGACTGTAGCCTTCAAATTTAAGTAACGCTTCGCTACGTAAGCGCGAATCAGTCAAAAATTCTGTTCATCGAAGGTTACATTATCAACGGCAAGATCCCGAAGGACAGCGTCGTGGCAAAACGACCGGTTTCCAAGAACAACTGACAGCGAAACAAGCGACCGACCGATCTTGGAATCATTACAGTCATTTAAATTCACGAAAGAAACGCATCATTTTCCAGAACAACCGACTGCCATAAAGCGAGCGACTGACCGTTCTAGAAAATACTTCAATTTACACCTTCATTACGCAATGCCGCCGAAAGTTGATGTAAAAACCCTCACGGGAAAAATGAACAATGCCGCTGGAATTCTTAATGAGCTAATGGAAGAATTTGAAGCGATCTTTGCAGTAAAACCGGGACTCGAAAGACTCGAAGCAGTGTTCAATTTAGTGGAATCGAAGTACAGATCTGTTAAAAAGCAACAAGAGGCAATCTTAGACAAGTTAATTGAAGAAGGCGCTTCATCAGAAGATGAATTGGTGTTAACGAACAGAAAACTCGGGGACAAAGTCAAAGCTGATTTTGTCCAAATTACTTTGAAATACGCAGCATATCAAAGTGAAAATGCTCTTCCGAAAGGTCCTGACCACACAGAAACCTTGAAAACGATGACCTCTGCAATTGAGAAAATGGCCGTTGCGATAGGATCGAAACCTAGCAGCCTAGAGCGGTTGACAGTTCCGAACTGGGACGAAAGTCGAAGAACGTATCAAACGTGGAAAAGGGAGTTTAGACACTGTATGGAAAAATATGGACAAGACAAGGACGAGCAACTTCAAAGATTCCGAAAAGCGATGCCTAAAGGCTTCTTCTGGACAGATCAAGTTAAGACCTGTAAAGACATTAACCAAGCCTGGGAAATTCTTGAGACTGAATTCGCAAACGAGCGAAAACTTATGGACGAACTGTTAGCTGAAATGAATAATCTCAAACATGTTAAACGGGACTCCAAGTCACTCACGCGTTACGCCACGACGATTTCTGTATTTGTCAATGATATGGAAAACAATGGCTGCACCGTGTTGGAGGCGTCAGAAGCTCCGTTCTTCATATCTCAGCTTTTATCAAAACTCGATCCAAGAGACAATACAAACTTTGGTAGGGAGATGGAGAGAGCGGGAAAGGAAGAAAATGTGTCAAACCTTGTAACCTGGTTACATCAAGAGGCAACCCTTCGCTCTAGAGGCAAACCAGACAGTGACAACGCCGATGAAAAGGAACGTACCCACCGAGGACCAACCTTTAGAAGAACAGAGAACCACGCTGCTAGTAATGATAGAACTCCCGATCAAAAAGCGTGCCCACTCGGTTGTGCGTGGAAACACCATTTAGCTGCCTGTCCGCTCTATCAAAGTTCAACGGTAAATCAAAGATGGGACGTAGTCAAACAGAGCAAAAGATGTCGCAAATGTCTTAGATCACATCACACGAACGACTGTAAGAAACCAGACGGTACTACCTGCGATAAATGCAAAAGGAACCATCACCGCACTCTTCACAACGAGACGATCAATTCGAATCTAAGCTCGAACGCAGTGCCTTTCCGAATGCAAGATGTTCCTGCAGAAGGCAATACCAACTGTGCCGCTGACCACAAGGAAGATGTCAAGCTAATCACTGGTTTATGTCCTGTCCAAAAGGTGAAGGTTATGGACTCAGGTGGAACGCTTGTTGAAATGCTTGCGATGATAGATTCTGGATCAAACACAAGTCTGCTATCTAAGAATGCAGCCGAACGACTGGGAATAGCAGGGACAGCCACCCATCTTACTATGAATCTAGCAGGTGGAGAGAAGAGGTCTGAAACTTCGGAAATCATCGAGATCACTGTTGCCTCGAGTACAGAAGAGGATATCACAAAGACCCTGGAAGTATACACGATAAAGAGACCTTGCAGTGCCGCGAAGACAATCTCAAATGGAGCTATTGAACACTTCTCTCATCTCAAACCAGTTGCGAACAAACTGCATCTATCTGGTGGAACAATAGATCTTTTAATCGGTACAGATTTCGTCGATGCCTTTGTCGACATTCATACCTTGTCTGGGGAACCAGGAGAGCCGATTGCCAAACGTAACTGCTTTGGTTGGTACGTTTTAGGACAAGTTAACAGTTCCAGGATACAGTCCGTTGAAGTCGGAACATTGAGCTTTGAGGACGACATTAAGAAACTACTTTATCAGGACACGCTGGGAGTTAAACCAACGGAACTGTGTACTTGTAGTGAGAACGTGCTACGAGAAAACAAGTTCGTCAAATCCCTGTCTGATTCAACTACATTGGTAGATGGAAGAATCCAAGTAAGAATGCCTTGGAATGAGAATGGACCCCCCAAACGCAGCAATTATGACATTGCCTTTAAAAGAATGCAGTCTGCCGAGAAGTCGTTCCAAAGAAAAGAATGCTTCGCAATCGTAAATGACGAGGTACAAAAGCTGTTGGAACAAGAATTCGTAATTAAAATTCCTACAGAAGAAGTTGATCACAGTCAACCCGAATGGTATCTGCCCTTGCAAGCAGTTTTCACACCAGAGAGAACTACTAAGGTTCGCCTTGTTTTCGATGCGTCTTCAAAAGGCCACGACGGTCTTTCCCTGAACGATCACCTCGAGAAAGGACCTAATTACACTAACAGTCTTCCCAATGTGCTTATGGCCTGGCGATGGAACGAAGTGGCTTACTCGGGTGATATCCGGAAAATGTTTAATCAAGTACTAGTGCACCCTGATGACCAAGTCTTTCACAGATTCTTGTGGAGAAGCGACAGACTGAAACGCCCTCAGTCTTCCAGTGGCTCAGATTAAATTTTGGCGACAAGCCAGCACCAGACATTGCCTCGAACGCCATCAATTACTTAGCTAAAGTCTCACAAGTCGAATTTCCAGACGCAGCCCAAGAACTTCAAGATCACGCGTACGTGGACGATATCGCGGGATCCAAAAGCAACTCGACAAAAGCCGAGAGAATAATCAAAGAAATTGACACCGTCCTTGGAAAAGGCCAGTTTCAATTTAAGGCGTGGCATTCCAAACGCTCAGAAATTGACCAGTCTGATGGTGAGAGATTCACAGATCTGCTTGGCCACAAATGGGATAAAAAAGAAGACAAGTTTACCTTCAAGAAAGAAAACGTGGTTGGCTTACTGGAGGGCTTCTCCAAAAGAAGCTGTCTGAAGTTTCTCGCTCAACTCTGGGATCCTATCGGACTTGTGTCACCCGTTACTATCAAGTTCAGAATTGACTTGCAAGGATTATGGAGTTCGGGTTACAGCTGGGACGACATCCTTCCCGAGAGTATTCAGCAAACATGGTTAGAAAATGTCCAGTCCATAAATGATCTCCTGTCATTTCACTTTGACCGCAAGCTAAAACCAAGCAATGCAGTGGGCGTGCCTCAAATTCACGGATTCTCCGATGGTGGTGAGCAGGCTTATGGTGCAGTCATCTTCCTACGGTGGAAACTTGCTGGCGGAAACTATCGTTGTGTTCCAGTCATGATAAAGGCTTTCGTAGCACCACTGAAGAAGAAAAGCATCCCGAGATTAGAACTGTTGGCCTGTTTATCACTCGCACGCATGTACATCACATGTGTAAAAGCATTGGAATTCACAAAAGCGCAGGACTGGGAACGATTCTTCTGGATCGATTCATCAACTGTTTTGTCCTGGATCAGAACCCCACCACGGGAATTCAGGCCCTTTGTATCTGCCAGAGTGGCTGAAATTCAAGAGACCATTGGGGCAGACCAATTTCATTACATCAAGTCTAACAACAACCCTGCAGATGCTCTGACGAGAGGAATCCATCTTAATCATCTCATGAAGTGGGCAGAGGGACCATCCTTCCTAGAGTTGCCAGAAGAAAAGTGGCCCAACTTTCAAGATCACACCCAAGTTAACACTAATGTGGACGACCTTGAAGCTTTAAAAGAGAAGAAAACGTTTCAGAAAGAGAAGAAAGCCGGTAAACACCGCACTGCCGCCGCAGAAGTATGTCCTGAACTAGATCAGCATGAATCTGAAGAAAATCCTATCCTTTTACATTTGCTGAAAACGTGTTCTACGTACTCCAAGATAAGGAGAACTCTTGCCTACGTTCGTCGCTTTATTTACAACGCTCGGAAAATGAACCCGAAGTCAGGGCCCATTTCAGTTCAGGAACTGAAGTCTTCCGAAACCCAGCTTCTGAAGTGGAGTCAATTTCACGTCGACGAAGACAGTTTGGATAAGAAACTAGTTGCAAAGAAGGGTGAAGATGGCCTTCTTCGTGCGCATGGTCGACTTGAAGATATCAGATGTCTCCCGGAAGAGTTGAGAAAGCCTATTATGTTACCACAAGACCACCCATTTGTGATCTTGCTTCTGCGTGACCTCCACGAACGACGTGGGCATTGTGGCTATAAGAGTTTAATTCACGAGGCCAGAAAAAGATTTTGGATTATTGGACTCCGCAGAATGGCTAAGACCGTCACCTCAAAATGTGTCACATGCAGAAAACTACGGAAAAGGCCCCTCAACCAGCTCTTGGGACAGATCCCAAACCTAAGAGTAGCAGCTGGCTTCCCTGCATTCTCGAACACTGCTATGGACATGTTCGGACCAGTACAGATTAAACTCGGTCGCAAAACCCTGAAAGAGGCACAAGTGATCATCTTCACTTGCATGACTTCACGTGCGATCCACCTAGAGCTGGTCACCGATAAAACCTCAGACGCATTCTTAATGGCCTTTCGTCGATTTGCCTGCTTACGCGGATACCCTAATGTTTGCTGGTCAGACCGTGGAACAAACTTCGTGGGTGCCCAAGGTTACCTGAAGGAAACCACACAGAACTGGGATATTCCTGGGATAAAGAGTGTCCTCTCTGATAAATTTGGCTGCGAGTTCAGATGGGAATGGAATACACCACATGCGAGTCACCAAAACGGAATTGTTGAGACCCTAATTAAGTCAGTCAGACAAGCACTTAACGCCACTTGCAAGAACCAAGCCTACTCCGAGGAACAATGGAGAACATTTCTGTCAGAAATCACCTACATGGTCAACGGACGACCGCTGTACCCCAGTTCCGACGATATCTGGGAGGCCCCACCGATCACTCCAAACGACCTACTGCTAGGCCAATACAATCCACCGCCACAACCAGAACCAGAAGAAAGAATCAATCCGCGACAGTTACTCAGGAGTACCCAAAACAGAGTTGCTGATTTCTGGAGGAGTTGGATGAAGTATTTCGCTCCAAACTTGTTACCAAGAAACAAGTGGTTTCGCGTGCGAGATAACGTCCAGACCGGTGATCTTGTATTGGAGCTGGATCCCAAACACAAAAGATGTGAATGGAAAATGG
>NC_090870.1:54115933-54130933 GCF_036669935.1 Montipora foliosa
TTTCAATTATTGTGGAAAAAATGGAAAATTGAACTTGGCCGAACCATGCACGGACCGTATTAGTCGGCCTTCGCGAGCTAACAGAACGGCCTTGTAAATTAGTAATTTATAATTCTTTGCAATGAACACCGCACCCCCTTTTGTTATATGTTGAACTAGTCGATTTTTATACCTACGATCCGCAGGCATCTTGTGAGGTATACGTAGGGCAACAATTAATTTAATTGGCTGTCTGCACATATGAATTGTGGGAAAACGTGATGTTATTTACTTTTCTTACACGCATGCAAGAAATTGCAATGATCGTGACAATTGGGCTCGATTGATGCCACAGTGTTCAATTAAATTCACTTGTCATGAGAATATGTAGAATCCAAAGAAGCCTCGTGTTATATAGTTAGCTTATCGAGTCATTTCCTTAATTCTCGGTTTTCACATGACGTCACGACCGCCATGTTGGTGCCCAAAACAAAGAAAAGGCGGCCATGTTGGTGCCCCGACCA
Source organism: Montipora foliosa (assembly GCF_036669935.1). Taxonomy (NCBI): domain Eukaryota; kingdom Metazoa; phylum Cnidaria; class Anthozoa; order Scleractinia; family Acroporidae; genus Montipora; species Montipora foliosa. Next base: position 54,116,437 of record NC_090870.1, read on the forward strand.
AATCCTCGGGGAATTTAACTCTATTATTATGCAAACGCTTCCTTTTGTTTTCGTTGAAAAACATGGCTGTTGATCACGTGAGTGAAAACCAGCAATACCTTTAATTTCGTGGTACTACCTTGATGGATACTTCACCGTTCACTCGCACACATAAGGAAAATCTGAGCAGTGGATGACGAAAAGCATGAAAAACCAACTAAAGAAATGCTAAATTCTCCCAAAGATGGCGAGAATGGCGGGAAAACCATGCAAAACATATTTTTGCGACAGGCAATATTTTGGTTTTTTTTTTCTCAGCAGAGTTGATGTTTAGTCAAGAAGTTAATTTGCCAGTAAAAGGAAAAGGCTTGACGGATTCGCTGGTTTGCCGAAGTTTCGGTGGGAAGACCTCGTCGGCTAAGACGTGATAGGTCAAGAGACCTTGGAGCGGTGTTTGTGATTAAGTATCAGGCTGAAGAAAAGCCCGCAGAAAATGTTATTGTGAAAAAAAGCTTTTAAGTACAGCTCAGGACTTTACGGCAGCGTTCATCAAGGAGGCGAAGATTTTAATAGCCGACACTTCTGTGCGAATTGTACCAGTGGCTCAACAATTGCACTGTTAAAATGGATGCCTGTCATTAAAAACAACAGATCAAATCTTTCTAAATTTTCCCTGTCTCGTAGATTCACCCTTTTAGAGATTCCCTATTTTAGTAATTCCCCCTCTTAGAGATTTCCAATTTTAGAGATTCCCCGTTCCGGCATCTCCCATTCATCACTTTCGAGATAGCCGTACAGAAATTGATATTTCACGCAAAAACCGGTATAAATTCCTGCGTATTCAACATGTTTAATCAACAGTATGTTTTTAGCTAGGGTGTATGTTGACAAGAGAAACCTAGTTTTAGTAAAGGACTTTTTAAATATTTATCAGCTGTCGACAGATACATCTGCATGAAAAACCACAAACATTTCGTCTCTTTTCCAACCCTGAATTCTCCTCTATTCTCTCCACATTTTCTATATTTGTCATCTCTTTATCCCATTCTTGAAACCTATTTTCCCTAAAAGGAACGTAACTCAATTAAAATTAATGGAAGCCAGCCACCAAATACAGTGGAACGTATCTTTTTTGGAATATTTGAAGCGGTGGCTGTTTCATTTATATCACTGAGTTAGGTAGGTTTAAGTGAAGAGCCACTAATTCAACTTGGTAACAGACAAACTGAAAGAAACGAATTCAATGGAAGCCATAAAAAACAAATGCTCGTCCGCCCAGGATTTATAAGTAAATGAAGATACTGTAGTTATCTTTACGAATACTGGAGTTTAACTTGAAGACTTCGTGACGTTCATAGCCCAATTTCGATATATTAAAATTCAGCTCTAAACAAAAGGCATCATCTCGAGGCTCTGAAGAATAAACTCATACAAATCCTTATCTTTATTCCCCAGAGCCTCGAGATTTTTCCTTTTGTTTAGGACTGAATTTTACGATATCGAAATTGGTCTATTGTCCGAGTGGTGTTGAGAGCAAGGAAAAAGTTTGTGATGCTTATCAAAAATCACTGGGCATCTGATTACCTGAGTTTGTAATAAATTATCACTGAGAGCCCTCACTCCAAAACGCCCCAGGGGGCGAATGGAGTTGGAGCCATGGCAACACGCATGCCATCGCTGCAGGGAGGTGGGATGGTCGAAGCGGCCTGACGTTCGTTTAATTTAAAACTAAAGAGAGAAATAAACTGGATGAAATGAACCCAATTAGACCAAGATGGTAATAAATTATGCAAATATGGCTCTCCCATAGAACAATAGTTGCCATAAATGGAAGGAAATTTCGAACTTAAACTGAGTAAGAGAATAGAGTACATTTGTACAAGACGGCCTCCAGTGAGTTTACTAGACAAATATACACCCTTTTCCAAAATGGTCGCCATTTAAAAATTTTTTTGTTTTTGTTCAAATGAGCCCTGGATGCCTCGTTCTTAAGCTTAAAATTCAAAAGAATATTTTGCCTTGAACGAGGCATCAGGGTCTAATTTGAATAAAAACGAAAGAATATCTGAATGGCGGCCATTTTGGAAAAAAGTTGTATAAAAGCGAAACGAATTGATAATGCACACTTATGCACCGATCGATCAGAAACTACAACATCCTCCTGGGCAGTTACCAAGCTTTCGAAGAAATGATCAATTGTGGAAATCAAAATCTATCTTTTACATGTCCCGTGTCAACTAGGAGAAAGCTGGGAAATTTGACATGTAAAGTCTGGCACTTCGGTCCCCTTTAAAAATCACATTCTACTCAGGCAAAGTACAAATTCTTAACTCTTTGGACACAAAAATTAGTCGAATGCATGCCCGCGGGGATGTTGAAGTTTTGATCAGCTTGGCATTATACATTACATTTAAACTTCTTGGGCGCAAATTTGAACTTTCATTTTATATTCAATATACATTACCTTTTGTTTTGTCACAGCTCTTTGTAAGTCGTGTTAAAGACTGAACCACAATGTTGATACAGTGAACCCTATGTAGGAGTTAATATATATTTTGAATACATACTAGCACTGGTAACAACTAAATGTCATAGTCGCCTCTAAAGATGTTATCAGAGTCTGTGTTTCAAAGAAGATTTTTGGTGGTGAAGGGTGCCGGAAGAATACGAATAAAGTAGTTGTGTGCCAGATTGTCAATAAAAAACTTGATCATGCACCACGCACTAAGGCCAAGGACTGGGTATAATGTATAGGTCCTTTTAATTGGCTCGAAGCAAATTCGCCACGGATGTGAGATTAGGGATTCTTTTTACACAAAATCAAGAGCTCTTCACTTTTATGAACCGTTGACTACCTTGACAAAGGTATTCACAAAATAGACTGTGTGTTTCTCGGTAAGCTGTCTCGTTTTGCGTTTACGAATTAAAGACGAATCTGCCTGTCTTGTAGATCTGGACGTTCTGAGTGACAAGTGCTCTTTGTAGGAGTGGAACGCCCGCGAGGACCTTTCGCCACAGCACGAGACCTCAGCGATTCCATTAGCCCCGACATGGTGGCCTTAAATCTGCTGTTACGAAAGGCGAAAAGGAATGGATTGAGCGCGGAATTAAGGTAGCCGAACATCAGAAACATGACGACAACTTCTTTCGGGATTTTCCTTACGCACCGTGAGCCACAAAGATTGGAGACGGCACTGATAAAACTGAATGGTATCCAACAGGAAAAAAAGGCCACCACGAATATAGAGATTGTCTTAGCTGCTCGGATATTCCTTGAATAAACCTTTTTTTCTTCAGTAGAACGAAGTTTTGGAATTCGTGAGGCGTCTCCGTAAAAGATATTTTGCTGGCTGCGGGCAATCAAGTAAATCTTGATGTAAATACCACAGGTAATCAAAAGAGGAAGTATGAAGTTGATCACAGAACTGAGTGTGGTATAGGTCTTTGTGAAAGGAAAGTAGCACACGCCCTGAAACACGAACTTATCATGCGTTCGCCAGCCCATGATGGGAACTAAGGCGAAGAGAAAGCTGTAAATCCAAATTACAACGCTAACAATCAAGGCTTTCTTCTTGGTCATAAATCTGCATCGTCGAAAACGATTGAGAGGATCACTGAGGCTCTTGTAACGGTCAACGCTGACGGCCAAAAGGGTCAAAATCGATGTGGGCACAGTGATGAGATACATTATGATCCAGGCCTCGCACATTTCTTCGCTGTGTCTCCAAACCCCTAGAAGAATAATGGACTCTATGTCGAAAGGCACCACGAGGGACACGGTGAGAAGATCCGAGAACGCCAAGGAAAAAATAAAGGTATTTGTGGGATTACTTCGAAGGCTTCTGTTCACGATTATTGTGCAACAAACTATGAAGTTCCCAACAAAAGCTATGACAACAATTAGTATGTGACAGACCGCCATAGAATACTGGAAGGATGGGCTAAAATCAAAAAAGGTTTCTGATGTGTTGGCAGCGGTATTGATTTCGCCAGTATTGTTATTCATAGTCGGTAATCCTTGTTTTTGCTCGTTATTTTGAGCTGCCTTAATCGCACGTACTTTCACTCCGAATATCTCTCACGTAAACATGACGTTTCAATATCTAATCATCGTGGAATTTTATGGTCCTTATTTGACCACGCAATATGGTGCCAAATCGGCGATGACTGAAGGGCGGGGAGTTCACAGTTCACTTGTTCCTTGTAAATGCCGTTTATCTCAGTTGCGAGGACGAAAGCCACTGTGTTGCATGTGCTGCGGCTTCTGTGAACTACCTCTATTAAGCTGAAAGTGATAAATAAAAAAATCAAAATTAAGAGCGCATGTGAAAGGTTATAACTTTGCCGGTACAACTTGAAAGTATGGTGGGGAAAAGAAAGATTTGTTTGTCGTTTGTGTACTAGGAATTAAGCCTTCCCGTGTAAAATCAGTCGTCAATTCAGACTGTCAGCCCTTTCGGAATTATCATGAATGAATAATTATTTTAAGTTTTTGAAAAGTACCTTTTTTGAACTGTCATGAGTTTAGAAAAATACTCATGACAAATGCCTCTTCTCAGGAGTATTGTTATCAGCTACCATAGTTTAGTCTACAAAGTAACGTTACAGAAAGTAATTACTGGGTTGCCAAACCCAGTCGATCGGAATCTGCGTTTCATTTCTCTGTTTTATTTTTTCCGTGTAATGAAAAGTCTTTCCTGTCACTCCCCTGCTTAGTGGTGTCTTTCTGCATAGAGTCTTCTTTGCGTATTTGTTAGGTTTGAGGGGCTGGGGTAATGCGTAGATTTCTCTGGTGCACACAGCAGAACATTTAATTAACCGCAATGGCGTCGAAAGTCATTGTAACGCGAATGGCGTTTTAGTGGATCTTTAAACAAAATATACCCTCAAGGAGTTCAAGAATGGAACGTCAATTGGAGGAACAAGACAAGCGGTGAAAAATAAATATCTGGAATCTTTAAAGCGACGAGTGATGGTCTTCGACAACAATTTCATTTTTTGTCGTTCTAATATCTACTAACTTGGCATTATATAAGAAACTGAAATCAATGGCAAATTTTTTTTACAGATTTAACAAACATTGAAGGAATCGAACGCCTTGAATGCATTACAGTATTTACTGAAGTCGCATCTAAGCTGTCTGGCAATTTACATTTATTTTGTACTCAACTCTGCAAAGGTAAAAAAAATTTGGAAATGTGACAGTGAAGAATTGTTTGAATGAAAGCTTGTTGTCTCTTTTGTAGTTCATCATTTACGGTGGTAGAAGCCAAAACGCGGGGCCGGGGCCGGGGCCGGGGCCGGGGTCGGGGTCTGGGTCGGGGTCGGGGTCGGGGTCATGGTCGGGGTCGCGGTCGGGGCCGGGGTCGGGGTCGGGGTCGGGGTCGGGGTCGGGGTCGGGGTCGGGGTGTCTTTTTTTTCCAAAATTTTGTGTCATTTTGTCGTCATTCTCGAATGACTGTCATTTATGGTTTCAATAAGTCAAAAAAATTGAGGAACCTACGGAAGCTATGAAAGCTCTTAATGGGCATTTTATGTCTTTCCGAAAATCGAAGTTTGTTGTTCGAAATTAAGAGAATTTCCGAAATTGCTAAAATTGGAGATTATCGAATACACGCTAACTGCTAGACAGAGTCCCATCGTAATATTCACTTCGTTAAAAAGAAAACAACAACAGAATCACAGTTCCACGATGATCGTCACGCAGTCATGCAGCGTTCTTTTTGCTTGTTTGTTCGTGTTGTTGTCAATGTTGTTGTCTGATTTACCACAAACGGTTTGTAGTACAACTTGTTGTTCTAACTCCAATTTTAGAAAATTTCGGAAATTCTCTTAATTTCGAACAACAAACTTCGATTTTCGGAAAGACAAAAAAACAAAGTACGATTTTAAGAAAAACTAAAATGCCCCTTAAGAGCTTTCATAGCTTCCGTAGGTTCCTCAATTCTTTTTACTTATTGCCACCATAAATGACAGTCATTCGAGAATGACGACAAAATGAAACAAAATTTTGGAAAAAAAGACACCCCGACCCCGACCCCGACCCCGACACCGAACCCGGCCCCGGCCCCGGCCCCGGCCCCGGCCCCGGCCCCGGCCCCGGCCCCGGCCCCGGCCCCGGCCCCGCGTTTTGGCTACTACCATTTACGGTCAAGGTTCTTTCAAAAAGGGTTTGATGTGAACTATCAGAAATGTATTTAAATGCATATGCTTTGTGACACGGATTGTGTCACGCAATTTAAATATGAAAGGTTTTTTGCCTCTAATTTCAAATATGTTGTTTGTTTCAATAAATTCTCGCTGGAAAAGGTTTTTGTGATATTTCCAGCCTTTGTGAATTTTAATATCATGTTGTGGAATTTTCGACCTTTACAAATTTGCATACCTGGGTTGAAATGTGGTGCGGGTGGATTTTTGTGGTTGTGCTCTGTAAGCAGTGGTGCATAAGTCACGAAAATAAACAGGTCTGATGGAAGCGTCCTTGAGTTTCAACAAGAGATTATGAGGTAAGAGAAGTAATCCCTCATACTGGCCCTATTCCCATCGTAATCCCTCTTACGTTATTTTTAGATCTCCTGCGAGATCCGGTATTCCCACGAGGGTTAACTGATAGCCAATCACATGTCCTCATTTTTACCAATGTTGACAACTGAGCGAATTCCTACGCAATGATTCGCGTCGTTCACGATTTACCATCAAACAAAAATGGCGGAGGATGTTGAGAGACAGTCGTATGTGTACATTTTGTGGACGAACGTGACTTGTTGAATACAGAGTTAACCGATTACAATGACTTATGTTTTGAAACCTGTATCTTGGAAGGAACAAGTTATGTAACCGACAGGATTTTGTACAGAATGGCAAATGGAAGACTATAGTCGATAAGTACGATCTCTCTGACTTTAATAAACGCATTCTCGGTTTCCGTTGCGGGATTAAAAGATGCTGACTTAATTCTGATACGGTGATAGAGTAGGCAGATAGAGCTCTACAACAGTACCAAACATGAAAGGAAAACTTGAATCAAGCGTCCGATAAAAATTTTTGAACCCGTGTTATCGGATTCAAGTGAATTTGCAAAGCACGTATGTTAAATATAGCTGTCTCCTTAAAAAGAGATTTAACACGGTTTCGTATATGGCACAACCTTGAATGTGGTATCATTGAAAACTAGACAATTAAGCGATTTCAGTTATAGATGTTTGAAACCTGTATCTTGAAAGGATCGAGTTTTATAAGCGACAGAATTTTGTAAACATTGGCAATTCCCAGACTACAGTCAACAAGTAATATATCGCTGACTTGGCTAACGCGTTCTTGATTTTCTTCGCGGGATTAAAATATGACGACTTAATTCTTAGATATTCATAAATTAGACAGATATCAGACATGAAAGGAAAACTTGAACAGACAGTGCGATAAAAATGTATGAACAAGTGGTATCGCATGGAAGTCAATTTGCAAAGCACGCATGTTAAATATACGTGCATCTTTCAAAATTATTAAACTCGGTTTCGTACATTGGACAGTGTTGAAATTGGTGTCACTGTAAACAACACAGTTAAGCGATTTAAATGATATATCTTTGCATCTTGTATCTTGAAAGTAACGAGTTTTATAGGCGACAGAATTTTGTACACAATGAAATATCGCGGACTACAGTCACCAAGTAACATATTCCTGACTTGGTCAACGCGTTCTCGATTTTCTTAGCGGACTTAAACTATGGTGACTTAATTCTATGATATTCATAAATTAGACAGCTAACGCTTTCAAACAGTACCACACATGACAGGAAAATTTTAATTGACCGCACGATAAAAATTTTTAAAAACGTAAGATCGGATTGAAGTCAATTTGCAACGCACGCGTAAAATATAGCTCCCTTTTACAAAATTATTTAACAGGGTTTCCTACACTAGACAATCGTAAAATTGGTATCAGAGTGAATTATACAGTTAACCGATTTCCATGATATATGATTGCAAACTGTATCTTGACAAGGACGAGTTTTGTAAGCGACAGAATTTTGTAGACGATGAGAAAGTGCGCACTAAAATGGACAAGTAACGCAATGCAACCAAGGTAAACATATCTGCATATGTCAAAATTATTTAACACGGTTTGATAGATTGGAAATTCTTCAAATTGGTATCACTGCAAACTAGGCAGTTAAGCAATTCCAAGGATGTATGTTTGAAACCTGTATCTTGCAGACAATGAATTTTATCAGGCCATGAAACTCAATTTTGAAAACGGAGAGTGGCATCGTACAGAATTTGTTGCACTTTCCCTCGTTCATGAAACTTCCACGTAACGCGCGCGGTAACATTATCCGCGGGAAAATTGATATCATCTAAAAATAACCTAAGAGGGATTACGATGGGAATAGGGCCAGTATGAGGGATTACTTCTCTTACCTTGATAATCTCTTGGTTTCAACAAAATAAGCCCCGAAATCCGCAAAAAATTGTGACGCTGATGCTGTAATAAAGTAGCTGCTATTTCCAAAACGATGGAATTACCTGGTTATAAATAACCTCGTCTTGGAGAGTAAATTGTTGCCTTTGCAAAAACAATGGTGAACCTCAAGAGTTGGGCGATTTTATGATCTTTGTGTTGAATTCGCACATGTCTTGTCAAACTTTATAACACTTGCCATCATTTGACACAGATGCTTCACTGTTTCTGGAGTAAACACGCCGCCGTAACTTGATCACGGCGCCCTCTGAATTCGATGTCACTTTCGATTTTGCAATTTACTTGTGCAGCCAAAAGTACAATAACAAAATTGAACCTAGCAAAAATCTCTCAAAATGTTTGTCACTGATCGTAACTTTTTATATTCACGGTTCAAAAGTAATGTTGCTTTCATGTCGTAAATTTTGTTGCTGATGGTAAAATATTTTATTCTCGATCAACTGTCCTGAAAACCTTTTTCTGCTGTTCCTAAACACTGTGCATCAATATTTATTTACTTTTGTATCAATATTTATTGCATTATATTTTATAAATTTATTGCCGGACAGGGGGTAACTCCAAAGCTGTCGGACGCTCAGTTTGCACGCTTCAACTTGTGGTGTAAAGAAGTTGTGAGAGAACTTGAAAATAATCAGCATGTCAGCCTAGAGGCCAATGTTTTTCGATTCCCATCGCTTGGGCCGAATACAAGAATCTTATGCGTGAAGTTAAGCGAGAAAATAGGCTGGTAGAACCAGAATACGTAGCGCATCAAATCTCAAATCAAGCCATTTCCCAATAATTCAAGCTGTTTTTGGAAAACTATCCGATCATGTATTCTTAAGAAATCTGCCAGCGAGAGATCCTACAGCAGAGACGAAGTGGTAGCAAACGAGTTTAATCGTTTTTTCACCTCGGTTGCACGAGAGACTTTTGACAAAATTAACTCGCTTACTAGTCAATGTAATTATAACCATTCAAAGCCAGTCTTTGTCCCAAGGAAACACTCCTAAGCTAATCAATTCAATTTTAAGTGCGTGGAATGTTCCGAAGTCGCAAGTGTTGTCCGGTCAATGCCACTAAACAAATCTCCCGGGATTGACAAAATTCCTGCCAGCTGTACTTCCGACCTAAACGTCAATAATAAACGCTTCATTTGCTACCGGAATCTTTCCATGTTCTTCGAAGATGGCTGAGGTTTCACCAATATTAAAAGACGGAGACTTCGAGGCTGTCGAGGAGCCTTACAATTACAGACCCATCTCTCTCCTGCCCATTTATGTCAAAGATATGCCAGAGAATTGCTTTAAATCAATTAATGCCTTACTTGTTGTCAAATGAAAGGCTGTCTGCAACGCAAAGTGGAAATAAAAAATTCCACTCGACAGAGACATAACTCAGTAAATGTAATACACACGACTGAAGCCATCCGCCCCATAAAAAGGAAAGTAACCGCTGTTGTGTTATTGGATATGAGTAAGGCCTTCGACAGTATATAACATTACATTTTACTGCAGAAACTGCAAGACGCCAGCATTTCATCTTTTGACGTCATTTGGTTTAACAGTTATTTATCTCGAAGACATCAAATCGTTCGTATAAACAAGGAATTGTCAGAGCCACTACCTGTCGATAGCGGTGTACCACAAGAGAGTAACCTCGGGCCTCTCTTATTCAGTATATATACGTGAACGATCTACCATCAGTTCTTAAGCCGCTGTCAATCTGAAAGCTTTGTTAATGATACTAAACTTCACATTTCCTTCTCAATTCAAGACTGGGCTAACTGGGCTATGACGATCTCTTAAGAATTCGTAACTGGTATTTTGACAATCACCTCCTCTTGAACCCAGATAAGGCAAAGCTAATGCGATGATGTATGGAAGTCGTCAGCTGAGTGCTTCCCAACCTCCCTGACGTCCGTCTTTCGTTCATGGGCAAGGAACTCATACCCGCAAAAGTCGCCAGAGACAGCGAGCTCCACCTTTCATGACCACATCTTTAAAACTGTTTCGTCCTGCGTGTATAGCTTAGCTCAAATTAGTCGTGTTAAACATATATGTTTGATAAAAACACTCTGATAATAATAATCAACGCCTTAGTTTTCAGCAAATTGTTTTATTGTTCGTCGGTCTGAGCAAACGCAGCAACTACTCACCTCCTCAAGCTTCAAACAGTGCAGAATTTCGCTGCCCGAACAATCAGTAATACCACAAAGTTCGATCAGATGACCCCAGTCTTGTAGATTTACGCTGGCTGCCACCGTGACGCTGTGCTTGCTTTCAAATGCATGATTGGACAAGCTCCCGCTTACCTTTCCTTCTTTCCCGCTAAAGTTCACTCAGCTTTCCATCCTTCCGAGGTCGGTAAAATGAGTACCAGCATGGATGGACTGCTTAGAAGCGGCTGCAATTTGAGCCTGTATATGCTTCCAGTCCGCTGGGGGTAAATTGATCATTGTAAAGCGCCTTTGAGACGTTAGTGATAAGGGCGCTATATAAATGCACCACTTTACTTTTTACTTCACTTTATAATCACACACCGAGGCAAAAATATCTTCAATTAGTAGGCACCGTCCTTAAAATGATGCCACAATAGACGTTTTGCAAAAGCAGCTGTTTGTATGAAATGGACACACAAAATGTATGGAAACGGAACGGGGAATTGAAGAATGGGCACGGGGAATCTCTAAAATAGGGAATGCCTAAAACGGGGAAGAGGGAGAATCTCTAACATATTTTCAACTTCGAAGAAAGTGTGACAGTCATCAATCACCGGGCAGGAAATGAATGGCTTTCAGGTAGCGCTGCGTCAAAACTTTAGGGAATCTAATATCAGCAGCTGGCAACTTCTTACTGCGATCGCAAGCCTCACGTACAGTATATTTATTTAATAATATATGTACCCATAAAACGACACAGCATCCTCTAACTGAAATCCTTCAGACCTCGAATAAAACTGTTCTGAGCCATGTGTTGTCATTCAAAAGAAACTCTCGAGAATTTGCGGACCCGTACAGATGAACATCCATGACTTTCGTCTCGTTTCAGCCCGGGCTGAAAAAGTAGTCCCTCGAGAATACTTTTGCCTTGCATATTGGGAAGATAAGAAATCCAAGTCATTTTTTCCGTCGTCAAGATTTAATCTTAAAACAATGAAAAAATGAGAAATCGATGGACGCCAAAGCCTTTTTCCATAGTTATATTTTAAAGTCTAAATATAGAATAATGCAACATGTAATAAAGACAACGAAGTCATTTTTTCATTTTCCCATTTTTTCCAAAAGATTACAAAAATGGAAAAATAAATCAACTCAACGAGGTTATCCCATTATTTTAATTTTCTACTTTTTTTGTAGATAACAGAAAAATTAAAAAAATGTCCAAAAAAGTTGTTCTGGGTAATAAATCATTTTTCTGAAAACTTAAAATAAAGTTAAAAAAAGACAAATCGATGCATATTTCCGTTGTTTGATCCATGTTACGTTATATTGCCAGTTCAAAAATAAACAACAAACCCTTAACGTACACAAAATATGATTTTTCAGTTATTGTGGAAAAAATAGAAAATTGAACTTGGCCGAACCATGCACGGACCGTATTAGTCGGCCTTCGCGAGCTAACAGATCGGCCTTGTAAATTAGTAATTTATAATTCTTTGCAATGAACACCGCACCCACTTTTGCTATATGTTAAACAAGTCGATTTTTATACCTACGACCCGCAGGCGTCTTGTGAGGTATATGTACGGGTTCGCAAATCATCCCAGAACCGCAAATGATCCCCAAACTGTACCGCAAATAATACCAGGACCGCAAAGGATCCCCAAACTGTACCGCAAATGATCCCCGTTTTGGACCGCAAATGATTCCGAAAAAAAGTGAGGAATGGCATAGAGGGTGGAATGGTCTGGATTGAGAATTAATCAGAAGAGCGCTTATTTTTATTAAAATCACTTTAAATCATGCATGGCTAGCAACAGGTTTCTGCCTCATTATAGTTTAAATTTGCCACATTTGATTATCGGATACAATCATCAAAAACTTACTTGTACGCAATTCTAAACCGCTTGTGACCAGGGGCCTGTTTCTCGACAAGTCCCGATGATGCAACAATCGTAACATTAATAACTAGAACGCAATGTTTTAGCCTATAAGCTTTGGTTCAACATGCAATACTGCAGTTTTGTTTTTTCCCATGTCCTTGACTAAAAGTCGTCCATTAAACAACTATTACAGAAAACGCTATCATTTGCGTAGACCTGCAATGCTCCACCGCTCTTAAATACACCTTGTGTGTAGTACTCGAATTGCCTTCCACATCTGGGACAAACCTCTTCTGTTATTTTTCCTTCGCAGTATTTTTGCTTTAATTCCTGAGCAATGGCTAGCTGGGGATTCTGAGCAGCTATTGGTTCCAGGCTATGGTAATGCAGCTCTGCTTCATGGCCAAGTAAGGCCATATCTCTAGTGGCTTCGTTTTCATAACCAGCTCCGGGGTGGATAATATTCAATCCCGTTTCTCCTAAGCTTGATACTACCGCGACAGGGATTTCAAACATGTCAATTAGGCCCCATAAAGCAATCCAGTCACCCCATTCACCGTCCATAGCCATCCTTCTCAGATAGGTATCCCACGCTCCGTGTTTGATAAATTCTCTGAAATGAGTCCCGTCCGGGGTTGTTGGATTACTACTGAGGTAATTTACCAAGTCACATCGCACTTTTGTGGCACTCTGCGAGACCCTTCCGCGGCGTATTAGCTGCATGGTCATTCATTGCATGGAATAGACAGTTCCCATCTTTGTGGGCTGGAGGATGGCGATGTGTTAATCCTGCCTTTCTTAATTCCCTGTCCAACCGACTCTTTAGTGATTTACCTTTGTCTGAAGCTTGCTTAAGCCTAGTTTTCATATGTCGGGAAAATCCCAGACGATCAGGGATTTCGCAGTTTCCCGACCGTCCCAGATTTTGCCGACATATCGGAAAATTGCCAGATGCTTGTCCTAGATTCCCCTGATAGTGACTTTGGCGAAAAATGGAAAGTGCTCAGAATCCCCAGCTAGCCATTGCTCAGGAATTAAAGCAAAAATACTGCGAAGGAAAAATAACAGAAGAGATTTGTCCCAGATGTGGAAGGCAATTCGAGTGCTACACACAAGGTGTATTTAAGAGCGGTGGAGCATTGCAGGTCTACGCAAATGATAGCGTTTTCTGTAATAGTTGTTTAATGGACGACTTTTAGTCAAGGACATGGGAAAAAACAAAACTGCAGTATTGCATGTTGAACCAAAGCTTATAGGCTAAAACATTGCGTTCTAGTTATTAATGTTACGATTGTTGCTAGCCGGGCCCGGGTGGCGTCCTTTTCGCCTCGTCAAAGAGATCAGTGGGCCGTTTCTCGAAAGTCCCTAAACTTTTCACATGTCACAATTCCCTCTTTGTCTCAAGAAGGGAGAGGGTTTAAGTGTTTCACAATCCGCTTTTAGTTATCTCGAAAAAACATGCTAAAAGTCATCGGGACTTGTCGAGAAACAGGCCCCTGGTCACAATCGGTTTAGAATTGCGTCCAGGTTAGTTTTTGATGATTGCATCCGATAATCAAATGTGGCAAATTTAAACTATCATGAGGCAGAAACTTGTTGCTAGCCATGCATGATTTAAAGTGATTTTAATAAAAAAATAAGCGCTCTTCTGATTAATTCTCAATCCAGACCATTCCACCCTCCATGCCATTCCTCCCTTTTCTTTTCGGGATCATTTGCGGTCCAAAACGGGGATCATTTGCGTTCCGGGATCATTTGCGGTACAGTTTGGGGATAATTTGCGGTCCTGGTATCATTTGCGGTTCTGGGATCATTTGCGGTCCAGGGATCATTTGCGGACCCGTACATATACGTAGGGCAACAATTAATTTAATTGGCTGTCTGCACATATGAATTGTGGGAAAACGTGATTGTATTTACTTTTCTCACACGCATGCAAAAAATTGCAATGTTCGTGACGATTGGGCCCGATTGATGCCACAGTGTTCAATTAAATTCACTAGTCATGAGAATA
>NC_090870.1:54140933-54145933 GCF_036669935.1 Montipora foliosa
AGATTGTCTTAGCTGCTCGGATATTCCTTGAGTAAACCTTTTTTTCTTCAGTAGAGCGAAGTTTTGAAATTCGTGAGGCGTCTCCGTAAAAGATATTTTGCTGGCTGCGGGCAATCAAGTAAATCTTGATGTAAATACCACAGGTAATCAAAAGAGGAAGTATGAAGTTGATCACAGAACTGAGTGTGGTATAGGTCTTTGTGAAAGGAAAGTAGCACACGCCCTGAAACACGAACTTATCATGCGTTCGCCAGCCCATGATGGGAACTAAGGCGAAGAGAAAGCTGTAAATCCAAATTACCACGCTAACAATCAAGGCTTTCTTCTTGGTCATAAATCTGCATCGTCGAAAACGATTGAGAGGATCACTGAGGCTCTTGTAACGGTCAACGCTGACGGCCAAAAGGGTCAAAATCGATGTGGGCACAGTGATGAGGTACATGGTGATCCAGGCCTCGCACATTTCTTCGCTGTGTCTCCAAACCCCTAAGAGAATAATGGACTCTATGTCGAAAGGCACCACGAGAGACACGGTGAGAAGATCCGAGAACGCTAAGGAGAAAATAAAGGTGTTTGTGGGATTACTTCGAAGGCTTCTGTTCACGATTATTGTGCAACAAACTATGAAGTTTCCAGCAAAAGCTATGAGCGCAATTAACATGTGACAGACCGCCACAGAGTACTGGAACGATGGGCTAAAATCAAAAAAGGTTCCTGATGCGTTGGCAGCGGTCTTGATTTCGCCAGTATTGTTATTCATAGTCAGTAATCCTTGCTTTTTCTCGTTATTTTGAGGTAACTTATTGCACGTACTTTCATTCAGAATGCCTCTTGTGTAAATATGATGTTTCAGTATCTACTCATCGTGGAATTTTCTGGTACTTATTTGACCAATATGGTGCCAAATCGGCGATGAGTAAAGGGCAGGGAGTTAATAGTTCACTTGTTCCTTATAAATGTCGTGTATCACAGTTGCGAGGACGTATAAGCCACTGTGTTGAATGTGCTGCGGCTTCTGGGAACTACCTCTATTAAGCTGAAAATGAAAAAAAAAAAAAATTCTAAATTACGAGTGCATGTGAAATGTTGTACGTTTGCCGGTACAACTTGAAAGTATGGTGGGGAAAACAAAGATTTGTTTGTCGTTTGTGTACTCGGAATTAGACCTTCCCGTGCAACAGTCGTCAATTCAGACTGCCATCCCTTTCGGAATTATCATGAATGAATAATTATTTTAAGCTTTTGAAAAGTACCTTTTCAGTTTGAGCTGTCATGAATTTAGAAAAATACTTTTAGCCTATTGTAACACCACAATTCCATGCTAAAACATTTTGATCTTTCTTTTTAATCAACACAACACGCAGCATATGCTTATTGCACCATCGTCACGTGACTACGTTCCTAAGGGGGGTACCTATGTGGATCGCCTACGCTACACTACTCCCCTCTTTATGAGCACTGTCCCAGTGCTGGTCCACTGTGCAAACCACTTCCGAGTAAACTTAAAACAACTTCAAATTGACACAACTGACTGAGTTTCTAACGACTGTTCGTTAATTAACATGACAATGTCCACAGTTCTCAGCAAACGCGCGACAGTTAAATGTTCAAACTTGTTTAGTTGCCTCGCCTGTTGGGCAATGTCCATCAGTCCCCAAGCATTACTGGCCAATCAGATTAACCATCCACCCAAGTTCCGTACCGACTTGGTGGCTTTCGTTGCCTGGATGGTCTCCCACGAACACTGGAAACTGCTTCAGGTACGACTTGTACAGGCAACCCCACCGTTTGACGGCTGACATCCTCTGGGTAACTGTCATCCGCAGTAGAAGTTGGCAAATCCGCGTGAGGTTCAGGTTCCCTCACTTCATCAGGCTGGTCACAGTTATCTATCCCAATGCAACCAGCATTCTGAGATTCAGGAGTAACATCATCCTCTTCTCCTCCCGTTGATTCTGTTTCGACAAGTTCAACTCCCTCTCTCTCGTTAACCGGAGCTGACTGTCCGTCTTCAACAAACACTGGAGAATCTACATCTGATGCCTCTCTTTTCTCTTCTCTCGGATTTGATAACTGCGTCTGCCCTCTTGGAAACCATCTCTCCAGTGGGGGTCGCAGGTAAGGCTTTAATCGGTCTGAATGAACAACCTTCGGCTTGGCCTTCCTGCTCTTCTGGATTCGGTACACTACATCAGACAACACTGATATTACCAAATAAGGCCCCTCCCAAGGGCAGTCAAGTTTGGAATTTCTCCCTTTCTTTCTCCGAACATTGTGCAGCCAAACAGAATCACCAATAACAAATGGTCTGCCAGCAAGGCGTTTGTCATAGCTCCGTTTCTGGCGCATGGCTCCCCTTGCTCAAATGTCGTCTAGCCAAATCATGAGCACTGGCCAATCTCTTTTGAACAGCTTGGGCGTAGTCCGTCTTGAGTGGTGGTGCATCGGGAGGTGCCTCGGTTACGGCATCCAAAGGAACTTCCAGTTCTCTACCCAGCATTAAGAGATTAGGTGAAACCCCTGTTGACTCATGAACAGCACCTCGATAGGCCATCATGCAAGCTGGTAGCTGAAGATCCCAGTCCTTCTGATCTTCCATAATCTTCCCACGCAACATTTCAACGAGGGTCCTATTGAAGCGTTCCACCTGTCCATCGGATTGGGGGTGCATCAGGGTAGTGCGAGTTTTCTTGATGTCTAAAAGCTTGCAAATTTCAGCAAAGACCCTTGATTCAAAGTTAGTTCCTTGGTCGCTATGGAGTCCACGGGGTACGCCAAAGCGACAAATGAACTCGCTCACTAACTTCTCAGCAACAGTACTGGCCTCCTGGTTTGGTATAGGGTGGCTCTCAGTCCATTTGGTGAAGTAATCACTAACCACCAGTACAAACTTGTTCTTTCGTGGAGTTTCTGGCAGTGGACCAAGAATGTCAATCGCAATGCGTTCCATGGGAGCTCCTACCACGTACTGTTGTAAAGGAACGCGACGCTTCCTTCCCCATGTTTTCTTTGATCCGCAAACATGGCAACTGGCGGCCAATCCATGAACTGCTGATGTAAGGCTTGGCCAACAATAACGAGACTAAAGGGCGTTTATGGTCTTTCGCACACCACAATGACCCCCAGTCGTGTGGCTATGATGAGCTTCAAAGGCAGTCTGTCGGAGAATGACGGGAAGAACAATCTGGTTGTTTGTCTTATCTCCAATGTCATTTCCCATTTGTGACAAAGTACACGGTTTCTGAAGACTAGCCGGTCCCATTGTGACCACAAGGACTTAACAGCACGGCTCTGAGGCGACACCTCCTCCCACAATGGCTTCCTTTCACTGGCTTCCTTCCATCCAATGATGACTTTAAGATCAGGATCTGCTTCCTGCTGCTCCCTCAAGAAGTGGGAAGTCCATGTTGGTTCCAAACTGACCGTGGCACAACGCTCACCAACAGGACGTTTACATTCCGCTGGTTGCCCACTGTCCTGGTTAGGGACATGCATCGCTGTTTGGACACCGACATGAACAAAGGACACTTGTTTCTGAGATTTTCAACCCCTACACCACCTACAACGGTCATCGCAAGGGCGACGAGAAAGTGCATCAGCATTCTGGTGTCGTTGTCCCGGTCGATACTGGATCTCAAAGTCAAACATACTTAAGAATTCAATCCAACGTGCCAGTTGTCCTTCTGGGTTCTTAGCTTTGATGACTGAGCGCAAGGGGGAATGATCAGTTCGAATGCAGAATCTTGTACCTTGTAGGTAATGCCGATGTTGCTTGACAAACTCTACAATTGCCCAAAGCTCACGCCGAGTCACACAATAGTTCCTTTCAGACTTGGACAATGTTCGGCTTGCAAATGCAATAGGTCTTTCCATCCCGTCTTGAAGCTGTGATAACATTGCACCAATTCCATGGTCTGATGCGTCGGTGTCTAGCACAAACGTACCTTCTCTGGTCGGGTAGGCCAGGACTCCAGAGGACGTAAGCGAACTCTTGAGGCTGTCGAAAGCCAGCTGACATTCCCCTGTCCAAACAAATTCTGTCTTTGCTTCTGTTAGCTTGTACAGCGGTTGAGCTTTGGTTGAGAAATCAGGGACAAACCGACGGTAATAAGAAGCAAGTCCGAGGAAGCTTTTGACCTCTGTCCTGTTTTCCGGAATGGGCCATGTGCGAACTTGTTCGACTTTTCCAGGGTCTGGGCCAATGCCCTCTTCTGTGAACACATGTCCGAGATATGAAACTCGTTTCTGGAAGAGAAAACACTTCTTCGGCTTCAGCTTTAGTCCCGCCCGGGTAAGTCGCTCAAACACTTGTTTCAGCCGTTCTAACTCCTCCTCGAATGTACGCCCCATGACAATCACATCATCAAGGTAAATCAGACAGATTTTCCAATGTAGACCCTTCAAGACAAGTTCCATCAATCTGGCAAATGTACTTGGCGCGTTACAAAGCCCGAATGGCATCACGTTCCATTCATACAAGCCGCTTGGGGTTACAAATGCTGCCTTTTCTTGGGTGTTTGTGTCCATTGCCACTTGCCAGTAACCGGAGGCAAGATCCAACGTGGAAATCCATCTCGAGCCGCTTAAAGCAGCAAGTGAATCATCAACTCGCGGTATGGGAAAGGCATCCTTTACTGTCGCTGCATTTAACCGGCGGTAGTCAATACACAACCTCTGGCTACCGTCCTTCTTGGTCACCAGCACAACTGGGGAGGACCAAGGGGTTGATGATTCTTTCACCTTCCCTTCCTGCAAGAGATCAGTTACTTGTCGTTCAATTTCCTCATGTTTCCATGGAGAGGTGCGCCGGGGCTGTTGTCGGATTGGGGGCACACTGCCTGTTTCAATTCTGTGCTCGACCATATGTGTAGTTCCCAATTCCCCGTTGGAAAAGGAAAACACATGTTGGTAATTGTACAGTAACTCGTGCAGTCTCTCAATTTCACTGACAGTCAAATGCTCAGTGCTCCTTCCCAGGAGTTCCTGTAGGGCTTCTGGTA
>NC_090870.1:54158433-54165933 GCF_036669935.1 Montipora foliosa
ATGTTATCTTTCGGGCGAACGTCTGTGAACTACAGTGTTTTTTGTCTAAGCTTCCACCTTTACGCCTTATCTGGAAAATTTTAAATTAGCGAACGTGCATAATAATACCTTCTGGAAACGAGGAGGTGAAAACACAGAGCTCCCATCATTTATACTAACAAAACTGGGATAGAACAATTCAAAAAAAAAAATTTATCCAGACTTAATTTTCATGCAACATTACTCAGAATTGAAAGTTTCCAAATAGAGTACAATCACCGGTTATAAAAGTGGATTTTTATAAATTAGAAAAACGTAGCTGTTGTCCGTAAATGTTTCAGTAAAATGCGTTTTAATTTTGAGAGCATGAATTAATTAAAAAGTATTTTTTTAAATGTGACATTAATGAGATTTAGGCAATGTTCTGGAAACTGTGAACCCTAGGTAATTTATACGACTTTTATCGAACTGCTTTGGAAACGTGCGATTCAACGCGTTCAATCTTTGAATGGCTCTATTCGATCTAAACATTTCAAATTTAATATATTTTCTCGGACATGTTTGTCACCTCCCATTTAATTCATAACTTGAATATTATTCAAGCTATAACAAGTCGTTATTTGACTGTGCAGCTCGAATTAAAGATCCACATTTCACCCGTGCTTACCGTAGAGTCTCCAGTAGCTCAGTAGTTAGAGCATCCGACTAAATCACGGCGGAGGGTCGTGAGTTCGAATCTCATCTGGGGCTAGGATTTTTCCGAGTTCCCAGTAGGTTCAATTGTAAAATCTTTCATTTAATATGTGTTTGAATATTATGTCTCTTTCAAGATTTTCAAATTAGAAAATTCTGACAACTACAATTTAGAGTTCACTCTTCTTTTTCAGTATAAGAGCCTTTTTTTTATAAAAAGAACTGAGATTAACCAGAATTTTAAGAACATACTGAGAATATACACAGGCTGAGAATCAGTTAAGAAAGGTCGAGTTAAGATTAACGAAATGTATTTACTGTAGTCCAACAAGACAATTCCCTCAAATACTGAGGGACGGGACGTTAACAACATGAACAATGTGGTTGTCAGAAGAACAACTCAGTTTGTAGTCGAACTTCAATTAAGAACATTTTTAGAATGTTTCCAGGCTCAGGTCACGAAAAAATAAGAACGTTCCGTCTCAGCTTAAAAAGTAGACGTTCTTATAAGACTTGTATAAAAGAGTGTATCTTAAACTTTCTTAAATACTGTCTACACTTCAACTTCAGCTCGCGTCACAATTTGTACTTTTCCATTTTTAAGTACTGAGGAACTGTTCGTAAATACTACACATTAACTATAGTTCCATAGTAGGCGAATATACAAAAATCACGCTAAATCAAGGACAAATTGAACACAAAAACTGGTCAGCATTTTTCGGAGGAATACTCAGATTTGAATTTTTTAGTAACCGGACTAAAAGCCGGAAAACCCCTATGCTTAAAAAGAGATTTTCATTTCCGCTTGAATCAGGCCGACGAAAACAACGTTATTTTTTCTTTTTACACTTTTCAAGTCGCCTTCTGATTATCTGCTCAACCTTTTAATATATACGAATGAACGGAAAATGACATCCGTTTTCAGCTAAAAGAAAAATAATGAAATTAAAAGCAAAATTTACCTACTCTACAATCCTGGTCAAGATGTCGAACTTATCTTAGCTGCCTCACTTAGCCTTTATTTCGGGTGCAAATAGCCAGCGAATGTATGTCGGTGTTTGCTGTTGAACATCTTCAGTTTTGCATATCCTGTCCTCGCGCTCGGGGTGACATCAAAGACCGAAGAAGGAGGAGGTATGGGTGAGAGAGTGTCTAAATGAGCAAGAGTTTCAATTAAATACAACTTAAACCAGTCAGCCGAACGAAAGACTTTATTCCTTGTTTACTGCCTCCTGCCGGAATATATATCTAAAGATCTAATCTTTTTAAGCCTGTTTAATTTGAGAAATCAGCCGTCTATCTTTCACGATAAATCGCAACGTCGGTATAATGAACAAGTGACTAATAAGAGTTCACTGACTAAAACGTCAAAGAGTCAAATAAAAGCTGAGCGGGTTCCTTAATTCATATGAACCTCCGGAGGATCACTTTTCATTACAATTTGCCTTGCTTCCTAATTCGTACTGTGACATTAACAGCGTTTCGACACTGACGAATCTGTGAGCGGAAAGGAAGAGACGGTAATGTCTTTGGAGGTGTTAATATCTCCAATAAAATAAGCCTTAGTGAGAGAATTAGAATGAGATCTCGCTTTGATAAATGGAGGACTGTTTAGCTACAAAGCCAACATTTGTGGCTGAGATAACACATCATGGAAAGGAAAGCATTTACCTGGAAAAACCCCTGACCGATGACGTTACTCCTTGACACGGAGTGACGACTGTGCATTTGTATTCATGGAGCGATTAATAATTGAAACGAAACCACTGAATTTACTTGGCCAATCAAAAAAATTATACAACATTAAATGCCGGTGCCAAACAAAACTCAACCCAGCAATTTCACACCGTATTAAGCTCGCGAAGAATTTGCGAAGAGGAACAAACGTGTTCATAGAAGGGGCAACGGCGCCCACCAACCGATTTTATATTAGGTTGTCGGATTTTCCAGCCAATGATAACCTTTACATAATCAATTACTAAGCCTGGGATTGAGAATCATCACTCGTTCGAACCGAATCATATTTGAGAACTCGTTTAAAAACAGCTTGGTATATTAATATGCCGCAGCGATAGACATCTAATATCGGTGTTGTACGTTCCTCGGGGGCGTTTCTCGAAGTCCCGATACTTTTCAAGTTGTGAAACTTTGCAGCTGTTTTGTTTTCTATAGTCTAGGAAAACATGTTTTTTAGAATAATTAAGTTGAATTGCTATTTGGACCCGAAAAAAGCTTTCGGCGTTTTTGAGAAACATGTTTCATAGTTATATCTTTGTTTCTTGAAAATCCAACAAAATCAGATAGAAATTGTCGAATAGCATCGACGAAAACGCAAAATGATTCTGTAAAGAATGGGGGTTGTTGAAAGGTAGAAAGCCTCTTGAAGGTTTAGTTTAGCTTTTAAGATCAGAGACTAATGGGTAATTCGACTCCTTCTTAGCTTTGAAGCGGCATATCTTGAATCAGAAAATACGATACGAAAAAAATTCTAGCTAGCTCAGTAATATTTTACGTTATGTCGCTATAACCACTGTTACGTCAATCCATCATTGATCGAAGTGCATATGGCAGGAACATTTTTTATATACATAAAAGTACAATGTTTGAAACATATAACTTATGAGATTTGAGTTGTTTTGGAAAAAAATTGTTGATTCTAAAGTTGGATCAATTTGTACTAAAACTATTTAGGTGGAATTAAGGCAAACGGAGGTAGATGTTTCTAAAGGAACGCGTTTCTGATGTATCATGATCAATCTTGTCAACCGAAAAGCGAAGTAATTACCAAGTCAGTAGCAAATTAACTGGCATCTGTCCTCTTCGAAGTGAAAATGTTTCGGTTTTCATAAGATTTTCGAGGTACCGTGGATTCATGAGTCCGGGAACCTTTTTCAAATGTTAATACTCTCCACGCCCCAGTCAAACCATGGAAGGCGCAATCCGCCGGATAAATCAAGTTCGCATATCCAATGGATAGTGATTTATCCGGCGGATAGCGTTATCCAGGCCACCTTTTTAACAAATGGGGCCAGAACTTCGTCACTTCACTGTTCGCTGTTGATTTCCAGGTACAACTTTCACAAAGATTCTCTTGTCGTTTCCTTAGGCTGTTAGATTTAGAGATTTCTTTGAAACAACCCAGGATGAAACGATTTTCTCGCTACGTCAAGAAAGATAAACAAGAAACTTAAACTCAGTGAGAAACTTTAAACTTAAGTCCTGTTACAATGTTATTGTAAATTTACCTTGAAAGAATTCCAATTCTGCTGTACAAAGAAACGGTTTGTTTTCAAGGTTAATTAATGACTGAAATTGAAGATATTTTCATACGTTTTCCATGTTTGCAAGTGAAGAACCTTCTTCCCCTTGGAAATGTCACTTTTGATCACCGTACGTCTGTGTTTTACTTTTATTGGTGAACAAAAAGATATCTCAATCGTAATTGTAAGGCCGTCGCATTGAAATGACGTAATTTTATCGATCAATATTCAATGTTAATGTATTTATTTTTTGACCACGAAGTTAAAAAGAAGAGGAAAATGGTTGTGATTTGTATGTACTAAACCACTTTTATTTGCCAGATAAAATAGAGACAATTACAACGTATTAAATATAATCAACTAAGATAGCCAAAAAACCGACTCAGAATAGAGGCAAACTAAACGAGCTGAGCGAGCTAAATTGCTTCGTGAGAGCCGTCTAGAGTGAACTTGTTCAGTGTATTATGTTCAACAGTCTTCATTTGCTCAAGTTAAGTTTATGGTTACGTAGGAAAATAAACTGGTCCCGTTATTTAACATTTTTATAACATAAGAACGCCCGTGGTTAATGGCTTGATCCTCGGCAGATATCACTGACATTTACACACGTCCCCAGGAAATGGTGCAAATGTTGAGAACATTTCAAAGAGACTCCTCGAGGGGAATTTATGAAGAGAGGAACGTCTGTGGATCTTCCGAAATAAGCAAGCAAGCCTATAATGGAAGACTATATTCCCCTGAAGAAAGGTTTCTTCCGGATTAAACGGGTTGGTCTTTCGTTTTAAAAATTAAGCCAAGAGCATTCACAGACACTCTACAGAAACTTGTCACCACCTGTCCTTTCAACTGCATGTTTAATCATGAAAGTCTTAAACACAATTGCAAGAGTTTCAGCATTTGACGCCAAACTGTAACAGATCTTTTCCTGCGATAGTTTGAGTCAAATATGAGACTAGCTGATGGGGAAAGCGCCTAAAGCCGGAAACTAGTGGATGATGCCGAGTAGGCTGGTGTTTGAAACAAGGAAATTTGTGTCAACTTAATGGTTAGAAGTGAACGTTGTGGGCGTGGTCAATTATCTTTTATCAATGATGCAGATTGCAATACAATTGTAGCCTGTTCTGTTTGCATAATAACTTACGAGAATTCTCATTAGATCGAGCATTTCAAATTTGGTGGTAGGCCATACAAATTTCACATGTTGAATGATGATTAAATTGGTGATTTCTCGGTCAGTATACATTGGCTGCGTCTTTCGGCCTTTTCCGTTTGCTATTTTCTACCTGTCCTCTTTCCCGGTTACACAGCTGATAAATAACTACACCATATACATGTTTCTCATCCGATAAAGTCGCTAATCATTGACGAAATTACAAAGGCGTGGGTTTGAAAGACGTAAATTGAACTGGGTGACATAATAGGAACAATAACTTGTAAATGTAAAATACCAATAAAAATAATCATTTTGTGTTACCTTGTATCAGAACAATGACATTGAAAAATTATCGATAAACAGATTTTGTTACTAGATAGAACCGTGATTTTCGGCGCACATGTCGTGGAAGCAATTTTACGGTTATATGCCTTATTTTATATAAAAACGTTTCATTTTTGACTCGACATTGAACAATCCAATTTTTTCGTCGTGTGTGATTTGAGCCTGAAAACGTTCTTAAGATTTTATGTAATTTATGCAAATAAGGCCGGCACCGACAATTGCACCGATTCTAATACTTAAATCTTAGCATCAACGTTCTTAAAGAAGCGCTTTCAAAACCAAAAAAATGTCTTGCACAAAAGAGAATCATGAATCACTGAGTGAACGGACAATGTGATTAACTTTTCCTTTTCCATTTTCGTTACGCTGAATTTA
Organism: Montipora foliosa; assembly: GCF_036669935.1. NCBI lineage: Eukaryota > Metazoa > Cnidaria > Anthozoa > Scleractinia > Acroporidae > Montipora > Montipora foliosa. The sequence continues at coordinate 54,164,239 of NC_090870.1, forward strand.
AACTCCAAATAAATATACTTCAAATGTCATTTACAATTTAGGCCACTCGTAGCTTTAGCTCCAATCTTGATCACCAACCAATATCGTTACAAAGGGCTAAATGATATGTGATCTTCGTAAGGTACAGTTCCATATACAGTGCCAAGGGGAACAAAAAAAGTAGAAATTAGGGTTTATGGCAAAAACACAGCGTAACATTAATAAGGAAAATTCACTTGATGTGATAAGTGACAGGCCCATTAATAATTATGAGTCATTGTCGTAATTATATGGGATCTTGCGGCGAATCTTATTATGCCAGATTTTTCAGCCTGAACACCAATGGGTTAATTCGCCTGCAAACCGCGTCTAAACTTCGAACATCAACTGGAACATGTTTACGATTTTCGCGGTGCTGCTATAAAAGGCGCTCAACTCACATTGACGATCATCATCGCAATTATACGCATGCTAGCACATTTTAAGTCGCTCCGATCACAAAACGATGGCCTTTGCAAACAGTCAAAGAATCTACCTGCGACAGCTCTCTTCCCACAAAATACAATTGCAGCTGTGAGGATAATCAGTTGACTTCCCTTTTCGAATGCAACAAGACTCAACAAAATGGAAAGAACTCAGGTTAAATAGACCGCAGACGAAGAGAACAGCAGGGCCAAAAATCGCTACGAGTTAAAGACTTTTTTATCAAATAAAAATTCTGCTATGACCCACGAACACGTAGAAATCTAGTTCAGAGTTTCGCGATGCGCTTTGAAGCTAAAGTTGAGATTGGAGAAGAGAACTGCTTTATATGTGGGCAAAATTATCGCAAAAAACGCACCTGAATTTCAGGAAGCTTTGGGGGTTCACTCACTTGTCGTCAAGTGGTCTCCTCCGCGATTTATCGACTGTACTGATAAATATATTTTTACGCTTCAACTTTTAACGCACAGGAAAACAAAACACATCCTAAAAATGCACTTTTATTTTTGTTATTAATGCACATTACACTAGAAAAAGTTCTTGTTGTTTCCACAGACTAATTGCATTGCGTCACAAAATGGACGACGAGTCATATTTAATGAAGCAAAAACGTTATTTTGGTATTTGTCAATATGTTGCAAGACAAATATCTTATTTTATCAAAAAGATTAAAAACATTTAAAACAGAAACCTTCTCTGTAAAAAGTTCCGCGGTCAAAATTGATTACAATCTCAAAACAATGAAAAGCGCTTCATCGCATGATTGTTTTACGCTCCGCTTCCGATGAAAGTAAACAGTATGGCCTAAAAATTCCGAACTTCAACATTAGTAAGCGAAGGAGTTTTGCTTCAAGAAATTATAAACTGGTTTTCTTTTCTCGATATTGTTGATTAGTCACACACAATCGGTAGGTAATTCATACTGCAAATCTCGATTTATTCGAGAAGGTTGAAATTTTCACAAAAAGTGAACCGTTCCATGCATGTAAAACCGTGTATTAGAAAACTCGAGACAGGTTAAAAGCGTTGTCCGCGATTGCAATAACTTGCCAATTTAATTTCCTTTATTGTCAAGCAAAACATAAATTCTTGCTGCGCTTAACAACAATGTTACAAGTCACAGAAGGCGTCTGTCTGCACAGTTTTGCCGCGGAAGCGGAAACAGGGGAAAATGACGGAAAACTTCAACACCCTTGTATTTCCCCAAACCCATTGTTCAGTTTTTTTGTATAT
>NC_090870.1:54170933-54183433 GCF_036669935.1 Montipora foliosa
GCCAAAATTTTACAAATTTCTCTTGTGGTTGTCACCTTAAGGGTTGTGTGATAAGGAGAAATTACGTTATGGAGGTACATGTAAAATTTTATGACCTGCACTTCCCTAACACGCAAACGGATTTCTGCTCCACGATGGGTATAGAAAATTTGAACATTATTTATCAGTGGAATCAAAGCCCTCTTAACTCTTAACATTAGGAACGGAAGTTTAGCCCACACCTGAAATGTTTTTTGCATATCTTTAGATCCACAAAGCAGAATTTAAGATGACCAACAGTCATTTTAATCTACGAATTAAAACGATCGCCTGCACTTTGCTTGAGGGCTAATTTCTGGGAAAGCGATGTATCGATAACTCACTTTTCACACTTCTTCAGTGTGAACAACTGTCTCGTGGTGAATCAATTTAGGCAGGTAGGTAGGTAGGTAATTTATTGATAAACATATCATAATTAAGTAAAGTACGATCGTCCGGGTGAGTGTAGTCCTGAGAAGGACTGTTTGAGATGACATTGACTGACGTTCCGACAACCAGATCGGCAGAGTCTCCGGTAAACATAGCAGCCTTATAACCGGTTGGCAGTTTCACAAATGGCTTTTCCGGACTTTCGAGAAACGGGCCCCAACCGGCTCAATTGTGTTTAACGAATACAAAAGTGAGAAATACAGTAAATTACAACAACGGTATATCTAATATTTCTTTAGTTCCGATGTAATTTTAACAATTTCACTGTAGTCATCTTCAGTTATTAATATGTCGAATAGTATATTGAAACTATTATTTGACAATTTCTAATTCTTTCAGGTACCTCAATTTTCAGCCCATACATGAAAAAGCGTTTTTTTGCAAGTCAATTCTAGTTACGAGTTGCGTCAGTGTTTTAGCAGCCACTCAGTACAACTATAGGGACTTTTAAAGTATGCAGTTCTTGATTTCTTGTTAACAAACAAATGCGCATATCATGACGGGGGGAGTTCCGCACTCTCTCAAAACGTTATTTTCATTGTTTGTGGAAGCAGCGTAGCCGAGTGGTCAGGGATTCCAGGTTTGACACGAGTTCTGACGACGTTCTGACAGAGATTCATTTGTGCCCTACTCCCTGGTTCAACTTTTCGGCAGCACTTTCAAAAAGCCAACTGGTTTGCCTCTTAAAAGGTAATTTCTTCTGTTGTTTCATTAATATTAATTTGGCCCTGTGGAGGATTGGTCAATTACGTAATTTGAATTTCACCGACGAGCCGCCGAGCTACTCAAAGATATGCCTTACTCATTCTTTAAACATTGAATTGCACCGACGAGCCGCCGAGCCACTCAACGATGTACCTTACTCGTTCTTTTACAGTGAATTTCACCGACAAGCCTCCGAGCCACTCAAGATATACCATACTCGTTCATTCCGCGCGCTAGCAATACTTCATGGTAATTCAAGACGAATTTACGGACGAGTTCATTTCCTGAATGAGTTTCATTTTTATTCAAAGCAACTTTTGTTATGCAGGAATGTGCCTTCGAACAATGGCTCGAGCGCCAACTATGTAGTTTTCATCATGGAAGGGAGGGTATTTATCCTCCGTTAAGTGAAATATAAAGTGGAATCAAAAACCCATAAGGGTTGAAACGTGTAACGCGCGTTCACACCTTCCGAATATTCAGTGCTAAGTACCATATTTGGAAACCCCTCGCTCCAGTTAATTTCCCGCGAGAACATTGGTGGTATTTCGTCTCGGTGTTCTTGCGAACTGATTGGTTGAATGTTTCTCTCTTGTTGTTCCAAATATGGTACTCAGCAAATTGAATATTCGGAATCTTGTTTCCCAGCACACAAGGGACCGTTACACGTTTCAACCCTTATGGGTTTCTGGTCGAATTTCATACTGTTATATTATGTGTCTTTTATTATCCGCTCTTTGTTTTATGTCATCACTCGCTCAGTAGTAGGAAAATGCCACTGAATACAAATGCGTAGCTCTTCCCATAGGAAAAATGTTATATTTTGGTGCAATTTCAAAGTTAAAAGGACGTCTGTTATAGTTGGACAAATCTAAATCTGAGACCGGAGATCGGTACATAAATCCTAATCCTCAGAAAGCCGCTCTTTGTCCTTTCACTTCGTACCTGCTTGGAACAGAAAAAAGCAAATCTCTCGAGCCATTTTGGCAAAATGGCAGATTTTTCTTTGTATTTAAAGCCAGTTATATGCTATTACCGGTGTTTCGAATAGGACATTTTCGAAATATCAAATATTCAGCTTGATAGTGAAGCAGCGAGGACAAAAACAACAAAAACGTTGGAATGCATGTGAAAAACTATTTACATGTCATCCACTTTCCTTTGTCTTTGTCCTCTAAACCTCTCTTTCAAGCTGAATTTTAACATATCGAAAAAGGCCTATTTCGCGCGCGAGAGCCTTATCAATAATTGATGAATGATGTCCGGCCATTCAGCGCGATGAACAGTACATTGTACCAATCCAAAATGACAGGAGGCAGAAGGCTGGCTACTCTAAAGTGCTGCAGTGGAGCTAAGCCAAAGTATCCCTAAGACCTCCAGCGAGTAGGTGGATCAGTCCTCCGCTTAACAGAATCAGTCGAACTACAGCTTGCGAAATATGAACAAGCACTTTCACAGTAGAGACTTACTTTAGTAGAATAGTACATAAAGATATCCTGATGTTCTTGCTCGAGCATTTACACCAAGGAGATACATGTTCGACGATCTAAAAAAACAAACCAAGGAAATCACGATGTTTCAAATGTCATGTCATTGTAAAAGTAAGTTTTCAAGAGGTAATTATTCCTTGTATCACGTCAAACAAACCGGCTCTGAACTGAAAAAAATACTTTTTTTGCGCGAAAGGGAAACGCCTGATATTTTTTCAAATGAAATGCGCACCTCATTTGTCACTATTTAGAGTTGACACTTTCACAGTTTCCAGTTCCCATCCTCAAAATCGACTCCCAGTCAATTACATCTGGCTGGGTTTGCGGTGCTCCGAGATCACACATGGATCGTATGGCGGCAGCCGTGGGCGGCTTCACATGCATTCGGTCCGATCCCGTTGAGCCAGTTGATCCTGAAAAGCCCTTGGTCAACTAAGCGCACATGCACATTTACATTTCAAGACCATTGGACAAAATGATCAGCTATACACTGGGCTCTACTTTCCTCAGTTTCCTTTTACAATGACTTCAGAATATTTAAGCAATAAGTTATAGCTTCTTTTGGTAACCGAATGCAGAGGGTAAAATGAACAGGGGTTTCAATGAACTTTGAAGTAGCGGCTGGTTTGAGTGTAGACTGCGAGCAGTCTCTCTTTTGCTCGAAAATCCGCCGAGAAAACGTGATATGCGCTATTCGCAGCTTCGCCCCTCGCATATCATGTTCTCTCGGAGGCTTTTCGAGCAAAAGAGAGACTGTTCGCAGTCTAGTTTGAATGGAGCAACCGACCGTATCAACAAGAAGAGGCCTAACGGCCCCTTTCTGGGCACATTATTTTTAAAAGAACGCTCCCAAACGCCACATTCCAAAAGCAAAATTGACGATCATGTTAAGACGGCTTTATGTTGCCATTATCCAAATGAGTTTTAATCTTAGGTTTGAAAGAATCTTCGGTTAATTTGCTCAATTTAGGGAAAAAAGTAGCCGACTTCTCTGAGTGAAGCAGCCGCCGCTTTTCGTCGGCTGTCTACTTATTGAAACCACTGAACTAGTAGTAGTACTACTACTACATCACATGCATAACAAGTAGTGCGTTTTTCAGCGTTACCTTTTCCCTGTGTTTCAATGTTAAAGCTGCACCTTCCTCCGATAAAAACATATTGGAGAAGATTCTAAATGATAGTAGCACGTTGGCTTGAGGATTATCGTCCCTGTGAATAACGAGAAAAATAGCAATACTATGAAAGAAAAAATTAACACTCATTAAATAACCACTCGAGAAGAAGGGGAACAACATAGTTCTCACCATCTTTTGGACGAAACAGATTGAGTTGTCACACCGCAAAGCCCCTGGGAACGAGGTTGGCGAGGGGGAAAATGCTTCGGGAAATTAATGACTTAATGACTTGGTACTAAGCGCTTCGCAATGCACGTCGTACATGGCCTTCCGACCACTCTTTACCAAATTCCCTCCGATGTTTTATCTCATAATATGAAATAATATTAGTTTATTTTAGCGCAAATTCCGTGGACTTTATTTGCACTTTACAATAATTTTAACAAGTACAAACATATGAAAAATAAATGTATTTTTTAATGCTTTCTTAAAAAAAGAGTGGAAAAATCAGAATGGACCTAAACTCGCCGGTAAGGCATTCCACAGGTTACTCTAGGTGCCACAACGCAAGAGATCCCAGGTCTGTGAGTAAATTAACTGAAGCATGCACGAGTTATTAATTACATCTACATGAATGAAAGAAATGTGTACATGTACATGTATTTGAAGTCACTTTAGTGTGGGTTATAGATTACAAATTGAAATGGTTGATTGCACTTATCTCTCTCTTATAGACACCTGAAAAATTCAGGTGGTTGCAATGGGATTCAAACTCATGACCTCTGCATTGCTCTACCAACTGAGCTATGAAGCCACAAAGTTGAGAGCACATCAATATTTATTGGGCTCATGTGTTCCCATGAAAGGACTGATGAATGAAAGAAATGAGTATCTTGTATCTGTATGTGTATTTATCTTGCAATCATCATCCCATGTCACGTATGTTGCAGAACTTTGCAAAGTTTCCCAAGTTGCTATGGAAACAAAGCGTTGGAGTGATTTTGTTGAGTACATTATATAAATGAACTTGTTCGTGCATTTCGTGATTTATGGTCACTTGTGATGTTTTGAAGGGAAGTGGTTAGGGCGTTGGATTTGCAAAATGTGTTGCAGACTCACTCACCACATTTGTGCCTGTCAGAGGGACACAAAAATGGCATCTCCATATAAAGCCGAATAAATTTGAGTAAAACATTTCTTTGAATATCTCCCACACCAAACATCGCACAGACCTTAACCCTTGCAGAGACTGTTTGAATATTCATCTTCTTTTATCTCTTTGATTTGTGACTTAATTTGATGGTTTTGATGACGGTGTGACAGTGAAAAAGGAAATTGATGTTTCTTTGTCTTCTATCCATTATCATAATCGGAAACAAAGGAAAATCATGATTGAACTGGTTTCAATCATTTTGAACCAGAAAAAAATTTGAACTACAAAATGTACACTTTTAAATTTATTAACCCAATGACTCCTGAACCACACCCGCTTCCCTCCCCCCCTCCACCCCCATTGATGAATAAAACCATCTGCCTTTACAGTAAAATCTAATAAGTCTCATTCCTTGAGGAGTCAATGGGTTAAACCTACCCTGATCCAGTCACAATATCTCCATTATTTACGCATGTGACACTCCAAATGGACTGCGCTGGCAATGTGATCACCTGAGAGCAAACTCCTTCTGTTTATTAAAATAATGAAAATAACAAGTTTGAATAAAACAAATAATTGTTCTTAAATTAATCCTCCAATCCATGTGTTAAACTATAATCAATGAATCAAAGTCACATGGTATCTCATGGTATCCAGGGCTGTCAATAAATTTGAAAGTAGAATTAAAAGTAGGTGGCCATGAAAGTGAGCTTGGCATACTTGACTGGGGCTGGAATGGATGTCATGTTGTTTCTTCAGATTAAGCGCAAGACTGGGAACTACTCAGTTAAATGTTCCCGGCATTCCACACCATTCGCACAGATGATCAAGCGCGAGCTGTTCTGTTGTGTTTTCTCCTGTTTAATCTTCGTAAAATACATGTATGCTGTCAATTCCAATCAAAACAGGGAGAAGAATACTTTAAAGGTTTCTTCGATGATAGTTTATCAAGAGTAAGACTTTTATTCTTGACTGGTGGTAACATGAGACGTAAGTAGCCGGCTAATGATGGCTTACTAGATGGTAGTTTTGGCCAGCTACCGGCCCTTATTGACAGCCCTGGATATCTCAGTTATTTTGACATTTTTGCACTGCATTAACCCACTTTTTCTTTTCCACATATTAGTTTTAACTCTTTTATTGGAAACGTGAATTTGAAATCTCTGAGATCGTAAAAGCTTTAATATAATGCTGGTTGCCTGGTAATTAAACATTAGGCATTACATGTACATTCTGTACTCCTGTCCTAAGTTTCCATTAATTTAAACCGCTAATGTCAGAGAGTCACCAACACGTACCTCCCCAAGGAGAATGGACAATGAAAAATGAAAAATTGGTGAACTCTTTAAGCAGTCTACAAAAAAATATATTATTATTGTTCAAGATTTCTTCATATTCATAATAATTCATGTTACTGACCTTTCCATATTCGGAGAGTTCTGTCCTCTCCAACAGAAACAAAGCTTCCCTGCTCAGTAGGGAGAATTGCGACTCTTGTTAAAGAAAGAAAGAAAGAAAAAATGCTATTGAAGGTTAGTTTATTATTAGAGCAAGGTGAAAGGGAAGTGAGAGCTTGTGTTAATTAAGACCCTGGGACTACAAATGAAATGTTGGCAAGGCTTCCAATGAGTATCTTTACTTACATGTACATGTATAGCTCCTTTAAGGGGACATTAGCAGAATGATTGCATAAAGCATAGATGTCAAAGGCAGTACTAATAACTTAATATTCTCCTCTTGACAGATAATTAATTTTATTTAAAGACCATGCCTTGGTCTGGTCAGAGTTCAACCAACAATTTAATCCACATGGCAGTCTTGTTCTCCACCAATCCAAGTGAACAAGTTGGTTGATAAAGACCAAACAATACAAAAGACCATACACTTGATCATGCAAGAGTAAACCTAGGCTACACCTAGGATCTCTCACCCTTGGTGGGGAAAAACAGTGAATTTGCAGTATTAGCTCTACTGTTCCTCTCTTAAAGTAGTTCAGGATGAAAATCTGGGTAGGCCCGCCCCCAGCACTTAATGGCAGCCCTGGTTTATACTTTTATTACCTGTAAATGAAGCCAGTATGTCCTGTGTAAACCTGCAGGCATTCAGCAGTGCTCATCCATCTCCTTATGGTACTACATGAAAACAATAATTTGTGCATCAATGTACTCTGTATATCCAAGCAAAGTCAGCTTAACTGAAACATAATAATGTTATCGTGCATGGCCAACACAATGTGTATGGATGAAATCTTAATGCACGTTTCAGAGATAGGTTTCATAATGAAAGTTGTCATGAACAAGTCAGTTTAAAAATTCTTTAAGGCAAAAGATGGTATCACCTGTCGCTAAAGAATTCTCTAGATACATTCCATTTTAATGAGTTCACATGTAACAACTTGACACACTTCCTGTGACTGCAAAGTTCAGCGCTAGAACATTATCGATTAAAATTAAATGAAAAACATAAAGCTCTAAAACTTTAAAAAACTGTTTGAAAAGTTTTGACAAGAGCTATACAATGATGCAAACTTCACCTCATTATCAATAGTACGGCTGTTAAAAGAGAAATCGTTCGTTTTGTGATACAAGCATGAAACTTGGGAAAACAAGAACTAATGGTCCTCATTATTTTTTGATATAGGGCCACCGGGAAATCGACTATTATGGGGCGTGGCATTATTTGACAGGCATGTAATCGAGGCTTATAAGAAAAAATGCGTAAAGAGCTATAAAGCCTTTCAATTACTGACACATAGGGTAAAAACATTCAGATAGAGCGGTCAACATGAAGAAGAAACGATTTATGACTAGCAGTTAATGTCATGTGACAAGTGACGTCACAAAAATCCGGAAGTAAACTTATAATAATCAGGTTACCCCTATAGTATTTACTTTTTTTACCGATAAGGTGACCATTTTGATTTCTATTAATTTTGAGAGGTTATGTGATACTCAGGGGTCAAGTTAGTATGCATTTACTCCCTGAGCATCCCATAATAGCTATTTGAAACAATGGAATTCAAAATGGCCGCCGTATTGGTAAAAAGGTCTATTGATTGAAAGCCACTTTTCAAGTCATTGCAGAGCTTTTAAACATCAAATACAATGCTTTCAGTATTTTCTTAAAACCTACTGTTGGGGTCAAGTGTCAAATGGCCAAGAAGAACATTTTAAACATATTCATTAATTAGCAACATCTATGATCCTTAACATACCGATCGAGTTAAGAATCCTTGTTGAAGGCCCCGCAGCAATTGCAGAGAGCTGTGCATACCAGATTTGCTCTGACACATTTTCAAATCCTTGTGCATCCCTTTTTACAGCCACGGTGAATTAAGTTGTAGCATATCTGTTGTGCTTGAGGCCACGGTGTCCACACCGGTTTCCACTCGTTTTCATTTCTTTCCCAGCCCCAGTCAGAAGGACTTGGTAGTGTCGGTTTCGGAATAAGTGCATTCCCCCAAATGTGCCCAGCCTGGTATACTGCACGCCTCGTGTGTTGAAAAAGAGCTGCTTGAGTTGATGGAATATTCTCTAAGGTTCGGTTGCATTTAGAGAATAGTTCCTGCCTTGCTTTGTTCACTGTCGTTTGTTCTGCTATAAAGAAGCACTACGAATCTCTAAATTAGCGCCCTTGCCTGCTCAGGAATCTCTTCTGGAACTGAAGCAAACATTGTAAAGGTATCTGTGATTTGTGGAAACACGTTCAACACGTCCCAGGCAGATGTTTTTCCCCTCCCGGAAAAGAAAGATACTGTATCGCATCCAGTGATTGAGTGGAACATCGGGAGAGCCTTGCTGCTCTGTGGTCTCAGTTGTTCAGCAATTGAGGACCGGCAGGTATCGAAAACTTGGTGCGCCCGTCTATTGTGACTTGGGTGACTTTGATGAAAGAATCAGCAACTCCTCCAGTTGCAATTTCAGCTGCTACAAGGGCGCTGGTCCAGCCGCTTCCATGAAGCCAATCTCCAAGCTTCTCCGAGCTTAAATGCCACCATCTCGATGTGTAATCCACCAAGCATCAGAACGAACTTCCCCCCATGAGTTAAGGGCCAATTCCACCGGATGAGTTTTCCAAGTGCAAAAAGGGGTTGATCTAGTGTAATAACAGGTATTTGTTTCGGGTTGACATGATTTACTGCAGCTTTGATCATATTGATAGCGTGAAGAATCATCAGGATCGAGTGTGCATTCTCGTAGATTATAGGAAGAAGCGATATGACTGCAGGCGTATGAGCTGTTGTTGGTTGACGACATGCATGGAATGCTTCCCAGGATATGAAATCAGCTTTCTCAAGAGTTGCTTTTGATGCTAACTCTTTCGCATTTCGAAGCCACTGAAACTCTTCGTCTTCTGGCACATCTGCTGGAATCATCATTCAGCCTTCCAGGCGTATATAACCACTGGTAGGCTCTGGAACGATGGGATCATTAACTCGCAGGACTGCAGGAGGGACATTGCAAAATGCAAGAGGTAGCTCGCTAATAGCTTTCACTTCTTGAACAGTTCCACCTATCACATTTGTTCAACGTTCAGCTCCTTTGTTGGTGGCCGTAGGATGCTGAACTAGCGATATGGCTGTGCCATGAAAGGAGTCGCTTGCCGTTGTAGAGCACGGGTTATGATCAATATTGTCGATGCCTGCTGTAGTGAACACATCTTTTCGTAGTTTTGGAGAGCAGACAACACCATCCTGTTCAAACTGTGCTGTGACAGAGTTAGCTAAGTCCGTGGAAATATCCATCACCCGATCATGGGAAATGCATAACCCAAGCTTGTGCATTACATCTACAAGGCCTCTCTTTCTCGTTTCACCGTGAATTTTCAGAGCTGTGTACACTGGTAACTGACATTCTCTTTCTCGTCTATGGCGCACATTTTTTCCTGCTCTTCCCCGCTTGCAGCTGTTAAATGATAATAACTGTGCGATTGTTAGTGGTGCTTTTGTTGCCTGGTCTTCTTCTTTTATTTCCTTGTTATCTTTCTTGATGCTGGGTCCTTCCATAATCATACTGACAAGGGCGAGCACTGATGGTGGTACCGATTTCTTCTGACAGTCGATCTCGAATGTTCCTTTGAAAGACTGTTGCATACTAAACATGTCCCTTCGAACGATCTTGGCCGCTCGTGCCAGATTCATAGTCCTGCTCACAAGCCTTTAGAATGGCATCTCCGATAGTATCATTAAAGACCAGCAAGATCATGTTCCCCTTGTGTATGAGCAGTTAGGCCTGGTATTGCTGCCAAAAGCCTCTCTTTAAGCCTGGTTGTATTAATATTAAAGCACGACTTAGGAATTCCAAGCTCTTGAAGCTTTTCGGAGTATAGACTTCCTAAGTCAGCAAGCTTGAATAAGGGTGCAGTTTCGCCAGAGTCACGATGTTCCTCTAAAAACGAGACCAAAGACGCAAACGCTATACCATGCAGAGACGATATGGACTTCTCTTCCTCTGAATTTGACTTTATTTCGCGTTTGCGTACGTCATTATACAATGACACAAGACACCTTGCAAGATATTTTGCCTCAATGGCAATTATATCACCAGAAGAAAGCTTTGCCAGTAGATCATTTCTTTTTAACTTGATAGCACTTTCTCGAACTTTTCTGTCAAGTTCAAAGGTCGACGCCCTCTGAAGGCCTAATGTCTTAGGAACTTGATTGCAAAAGAAGCACAACTCCTCATCTTTACTTTCGCACTCGCTTGAGCCAAATGAGCCTGTCCGCCTTGTTTTCCTAGGACTGTATGGTGGTAACTCTTCTTGTTTCTTTCTTTTTTCTGCTCTTTTAAGTTTAGTGCTATTGTTTTTGTCTTTACACGATTTGTGCCATGACGCCTCATGCTTTAATAGTGTACTGAATAAACCACTGCCATCATCCAGCTGATTTTGTTTTACACCAAAAGGTAGTGCACCAATAGCAAATAAACCTTAAATATTTTCTGCCATACTCTTGTAGCCTGCTCCCAAATCTAATCGCTTTGAGTGGGCTGGACATTGTAAACTCTCCTTGGTAATTTTTTGGCACAGTATGCACAAACTCCATTCAAAAGGCCTTTCTTGTTCTTCAGAGGAAATAATTTGAGTAGGTTGAAAAGGATTTATTTCCTTCAACGACTTTCTTGGCATCTTAAAAGCAACATAAAAATGACTTTGTCTATTGTTAACTCTTTGGAAGAACGACCGTTAAGTTCAGTTTGCCATGAAGAGATGATGTGTTTTGTCATGTGAAATAATTTTGTTTGATTAAATAACAATCAGTCACATAAGATTAACTGTTCTGCAGCCATTTGATTCATTTTTCGTTGCATTTACCACCATTGCATGCTTTGCTAGGTGAATTAAGTGATTGAAATGATTACAATTTAAGTCTTTCAACACAAATGAACATCTACAAGCAGAGTCTGCGTGTCACCGTGATGTAATTACTTTACTCCTGCTAAGTTTAAGAAAAATGACTTAAATCAAATCTATTTCTTTCACCTAGCTTATATGTATAGTAAATAATTACTCTAAAATATTTATATTTGCTCAATATCAGTCACTATTATTTAAAACTTACTTTCACCTGGCAGATTTAGAAGGACAGCAAGTCGCTACATGGGCGCCGCCATATTGGATAATACTGGGGCCTGGATCCTAATGCTCTTTTTTACTTGAAATAAGGAATGGCGGGAATAAGACTGAGTGAATAAAAAAAAAACTCTTTTTTTTTCCTTCTTAGTGGTCTTGAGGGCTTACCCTTACCCAAAGAAAAACATTTACAAAAATAAAAGATGGTGTTTAAAATTCTTTACCTGAATGAGGTAACACGATTTTTTTTATCTCCCCAAGATTAGGATTATAAAGGTCTAAAAAGGTTTCAAAAACAACGAGTATACCTTAAATATCCTTCAAATGTGGCCTGTCATTTCTTTTTGATCGAAATTTCTGCATTGCTGGTAAAAAAAATACGGAGTTGTAAAGTTTAAATTTTTTAAGCCTCGTTTTCATGTAATGGCAAATTTGAGACCTCTTATCTCCCCAAAAAGTGACACTTCACTTTAACCCTATATCAGAACTTAATAACCAGTCTAAGAGCTATCGTTTTGCAAAGTTTCATGCTTGTATCAGAAAACGAACAATTTTGATATATTTTTGGGCTAAGCAGCCGTACTACCTGGACCAGAGCTCATCTATCCATGCGGCTGTTTTGGACTTTGCCAAAGCTTTCGACAAGGTCCCTCATAGCCGACTCCTAAGGAAGCTGCAGTACTATGGTATCCAAGGCTCGCTCCTAAACTGGTTAGAGTCGTTTCTTACACAACGTTTTCAATCAGTTGTTTGTAAAGGCCAGATATCAAGTCAATGTCCGCTGACTTCTGGCGTACCCCAGGGTACAGTCCTCGGCCCTTTGCTCTTTTTATTATACATAAACGACTTACCAGATAACGTGCAATCATCACTTAGGCTCTTTGCAGACGATGCTTTACTTTACGGCATTGTCGCTAGCGATGCGGACTGCGACCTTCTTCAATCTGACCTACGCGGAGTAGAATCCTGGCAGTATCATTGGCAAATGGAGTTCAATCC
>NC_090870.1:54190933-54195933 GCF_036669935.1 Montipora foliosa
ATTAAAGTTGATTCCAATTACATCTGCCGCATAGCCAGCCGAAGAACGACCTCATTACATTTTAATCAGTCGTAGCAACGGCTTGGCAGTTAACCATCTATCCCTTAACAATAATTAATCAGGCCTGGGGTGCACGCTCGAAGCATGGTTATCGCTAACCAGCGTTAAATACCATGGAAACCTATAAGTTTTGATACCTCTTAACCAACGGCTAGCGCTAACCAGGCTTTGAGCAACCGGCCCCAGTTTGGATGTCTTACGACTTTTTTAAAAACTAATCTAATTAAAAGAGATGGCAATACAAAGGGAAACGAATTTGAACCGACTTTATTTCAAAAGCGTCTGATCTACGTAAGTCTGCAACTTCACAACACTAAATTAAACAATATGTTGCAATGTAATCTAGTTTACCTGTAACCGTATTTTGTGCAATAATATTATGGAATTGTCAATAAGTGATCAATCCAAAGTATACATATAAATAATTTGTGCATAATATTGTGCATATTGATAACATATCATAGTCACTAGATGTTATTTTGTGAGTTATAATTTGTCGGGAATGCTTTAAGTTCTTGAGCCATAACAATAGTATATTCAAGCAATATATACTCTTGTCTTGAAATATACTTGAAAACAAGGTAAATAGAAAGAAAGAAAGCATTTTGGATTAAATCGAGAGTGACAAAAATGTTCGGAGGTCGACGAGCGCATGTTATAAATGTGGGAGAATAGGTTAAGAATATTTCCTGGAACAATGTCACGGTATTCAAGGCCATTTAAACTAGTACTCCCAACTGATCGTTAATATTTCTCGTGCTTTATATTGTGTACAAAAGTTATGTAGCTCTTCCAAGCACGTTCGGAACAGGCCTGAGATAAACTTTTTGGGGGGCGGGGAGGGGGGAAGGAGGGCAGGGAGGCAGGGGGGTTGGGTTGGGTATATCACACAAAAAGCTTTTTAAAAATGCCCATTTGAGCCCGAAAGATTTTCTTCGGGTCTTTAAGAAAAACCAGCCTCACGATATTTAAACAATTTTAAGTCTAGATCGTGTCGTGTGAAAAAGGGCCAGAGACAAGACATAAACAAGTCCGACTTGTGTGGACACAAGTCACGTCAATTTTTTTTATCTGAGCGAAGATTCATTAACCATATAAATTATATGACATTTGTATCTGACACAAATCAAAATTGAAAGAAAGTGATTTATATTACAAGAAGCGAGCCTTGCGTTCACTTGGATACAAGTTGCACATTCCCTCATCAAGCTGTATCGTTATGTAAATAGGTGTTATAATATAATTATTATATAGACGAAATATGGTTTTATGAAAGAAATTTTGCCCTTTTTTAATTAAACAGCAGGAAAACGTTTCTGTATATCTTGTAGGCAAAATTCCTCCATTGGTGTCATTCGGCACTTGAATTTATCCCTAAAGCCGTGTGTACAGCGGAAACAGCTCTGCTGAGAATTTTATGAGACTATCATTTTGGAATAATTTCAATTAAGGGCTGTTTTTTTTCACGGATGGCTTAGTGTTCGTTCTTCTTCCGTACGGACTGATGACCTATCTCTTTGCTATCATTTTCCGGAATCTCAGAGGAAGTACTTTGAGTGCTGATGGTGGAGGGACGGCGTATAGATGACTGCATCGGATTTGCAACTAATTTGAGAGAGCGGATGAACTTCATAGAAGTGGATCGGAAGTGCCTATTGCGAAACGCGAACAAGAACGGATTTAGCGCGCAGTTTAGGTAACTCAACATCATCAACAATACGTACACCTTGTAAGGGTATGGCTCCCAATGCTTTCCACCATAAAGATTGGAAGCAATGCTGAAGTAGGAATAAGGCTGCCAACAAAAGAAAAATGCTGCCGAAAACATCAAAGTTGTCGTGGTTGCCCTCAGGTGTTTTGGGAGGAATCTTGTTTGTCTGGAATCGTGTCTTTGAGACCCAAAGGTGCCTAAAATCTGCTTATTTCGTTGGTGCTTGTAGGCAATGACAAAGGCCAAGATAAAAAAGACACAGCTTAGCACCTTGCATACGGCGAGAGCTACTGAAATTTAAACTGACCAATCAGAATTCAGCGAGCGGGAAAAACTGTGCTGTCCTTGTGCTATTGAACGTCACGCCAATTGTTTACATTCGGATTGGTTAGATCGGTGGACATTCGCTCAGCCTTCTTTTGTGACTCTCTTGACCGTCGCTTTTTTGAACTCAGCGGGACAGAAATGACGCATTGTTCTGGCAATCAATTTGCCAATCCACTTTATCCAGTTTATGAATTGGTCTAGCATGTGATTAAAAACGAGGATCGCCTTTGAACTTTATTTTGTGGAGGAAGAAGACGTTGCTGAGTGAACATTTTTACGAAGAAATCCCTTGGTTTGTTCAGCACTTTGATGTCCGATAACTGAGCCGCTCTAATGAGTGTTGGGTCAATCCCATTTGGCCGTCTGACCATATGAAGTTTTTTCAGCTCTTGTTTGTGTCCATCATGATCGAACTTCAGGTGAAGCGCTATGCTGCTTTATGCCAACTTCGATGGCTTGTGATGAGCTTGCCTGCTGCCCAAATTGTTGTTGTATTTGGGCAAGATTGGTCTTATCGGGTTGGAACTTAATAGTGAGGGGAACAATTTTTCGTTCATCTGCTGTGCCAAACAACAAACAATCCTGTTGGGTGTTCCACGTGCTTGGCGAGTCTTGCACGACCATCATCTATCAGATCTGGAGTGGAGTTTTCTTTCAGTGATTAGAACTTGCGATCGTTCTGCAAACATCCACGTAGCATGCAGGACTTTTTAGTGACTTCAGGATCCCCGGCCCGTTTTGCTGTTTCAAAGGGAGTCGTGCATTTTTGAGCAGTTTGTCTTCATTGCTTGTATTTCATTCGTTTGTTCCTGGTGGCGCAAAGTAACTTTGATGATTTGAAAGGACTTGAATCCTTAATTGAATTAGCGATTTTTTTAATTAAGGAACCAACAAGTGAATGGTACACAAAATTAGGAGAAACTGTTGGTTGAATAGACAATATTTGTAGACATAATTATCTACCCAGTTTAAGTACTAAGCTCAACAAGTTGTTTGGCTCCACAAGTTTCAGTTTCAGGCCACGTACCCAAATTTACCCTGGTACTGTTGTACACTACCATAGTTCTTTGGAAATTGAATAGCTCCTTGAACACCTGGTTGCTTGAGAAGAAACTTGATGTGTTTGTTCTCTACATTGGTGAATGCAGCCACTAACTGTCCATTGTGGATAAACTCCAGACCAACTCTTTTTTCAATTTATTCTTTGTTCTTCGCAGGGCATTAACAATGGTGTCCCTTGTAAAATGTTAGTTTAAAGAGTTTGTTTAAGTTATTTCCAATTTCATAGGGCACTGTGGTTGCCAGATTCACTTTAAAACTTATCATGGAAATGTAAATCAATGCCAGTGAAAAGTCAGTCTCTTGAGTTGTTGATAGAAAATTAATTTAAAATATGCATATTGAAACATCAGTTGAGGAATATTTTTTTCCCTTTTTGTGAACCTAACATACATTGCTGCCATTTATTTATTGCTTGGTCATTCAATGTCTTGATCACATCAAATAATTTATTTTTTAGGTATTGTGTATCTTTATCTAAAAACTTAACTGGTTGCTTTTTGGAGCCCTTTTGCAGCATATTTAGATAGGCAGGAAATGTTCCACATTTTATGGTAAATAGTTCTGCATAGTTTTAAGGAATATTGCGGCCTAAGCTAATTGAATATGAGAATAAAATGTGCTGTTTGACATTTTGTGAATTTAAAGACTATTAATATTGTTTGCGCTTGTTTTAAAAGGCTTAAGGTTGGCACTCAAAAGTGTTCCTTCAACAATCTTATTCTGTAAAGATTACCTTGGAAGAATTGGATTAATGCAAGTTTTTTCTTCTAGCCTCTTTCCCCAGTGCCCTCTGAGAATGGAGTTGATTTGGTTTTGCCCGATGTTGAAAGATGAAACAATACCTAAACCAGCCGCAAGAAATACTTCATGGTGCTTTTTTACAAACATGGGCATGAGGGTGCTCATAAGCATCTGAGCATTGTTTCGCATGCTAAAGTGATAATTATTATAAGTAATTTGTTTATCTTAGAGAGTCTTCTTTTCCTGTTGGTCATTCAAAAATTGTTGGAATAGCTTGTTTGAGCTGTTGGATAGAGGCAGAACATTTGATGAGGGCCTCCTGGGGAGAGGAGTCCTTGTTCCCTTTAGATATTTTCTTGTGTTTCCTTGTTCCCCAAATTACTTTGAAACTTGTTCCCAGCCTTTAGATCCCTAAAATTTAAATATTGGTTTTCTTCCCTTGTTCCCTAAAATGTTTTGATATTGTTGCTCTGTTCCCCAGTTCAAATAAGCCATGTTCTCTTCTTCCCTCAAACCCCTGGGAGTGCCTCTTTGATGTTGATTCTCGTATTGGCCTAATAGTAATTCACTGTAGAATTGCAAGACACAGCAAGTTCTTATTTGGGAGTGAGGGAAAAGTTTTGAATAAATGTTTGCTCAATACAAGAAACAAAATTTGACTGCACCTTCTAGACCTTACTCTTTTCAGACATGAATCAGCTTGTTTGCACCTTTCTGGCGACCTGCGGGAGGGCAAGCTCTAGAAACTCTTCTTTAGTGAGCCTTCCGCTGAAAAACTTTCCAAGTATGGCTTTCCGGTGTTAGGGGCCGAAGTTTTTGTGCAAAATTCATCAGCGGCTTCCTTGCAGCTTCTCAAAGGTGTTCCTTCGGGCAATGGTTAGTAAAAGTTTTGTAGTGCTTATACAAATTTTCGCTACTTGAAAAGGTATGTTTATACGAAACAAATATCAGCTTGACAATTTTTCTTTCCCGATACTCCATTTAAAATGCACATGAGCGCTATTAATAGAGAGCCAGAAAACCATTTAAAACATTTTGAGGCAATTTTTTTGTCAACAAACTTGGGTTGTCGGCGACCAGAATTCGAACGTAAGCTGTT
>NC_090870.1:54217050-54219550 GCF_036669935.1 Montipora foliosa
AAAGAGATCAGTGGGCCGTTGTTTCTTCGAAAGTCCCTAAACTTTTCACATGTCACACTTCCCTCTTTGTCTCAAGGAAGGGAGAGGTGTAACGTGTTTCACAATACCGCTTTTGAGTATCTCGAAAAAACATGCTAAAAGTCATTCGGGACTTTGTCGAGGAAACAGGCCCCTGGTCACAATCGGTTTAGAATTGCGTCCAGGTTAGTTTTTGATGATTGCATCCGATAATCAAATGTGGCAAATTTAAAAACTATCTTATGAGGCAGAAACTTGTTGCTAGCCATGCATGATTTACAAGATGATTTAATAAAAAAATTAAGCGCTCTTCTGATTAATTCTCAAATCCAGACCCTGTCCACCATTCCATGACCATTCCTCCCTTTTCGCTTTCGGGATCATTTGCGGTCCAAAAACGGGGATCATTTGCGTTCCGGGATCATTTGCGGTACAGTTTGGGGATAATTTGCGGTCCTGGTATCATTTGCGGTTTCTGGGCTCATTTGCGGTCCAGGGATCATTTGCGGAACCCGTACAGATACGTAGGGCAACCCAAATTATAATTTAATGGGCACTGTTCTGCACATATGAATTGTGGGAAAACGTGATTGTATTTACTTTTCTCACACGCATGCAAAAAATTGCATGTTCGGGGACGATTGGGCCCGATTGAGTCCACAGTGTTCAATTAAATTTCACTAGTAAGTGAGAATATGTAGAATCCAAAGAAGCCTCGTTGTGGTACTAACTTTGGATGGTATACTTCACCGTTCTACTCGCACACATAGGGAAAATCTGAGCAGTGGATGACGAAAAAGCATGAAAACCAACTAAAGAAATGCTAAATTCTCCCAAAGATGTTCGAGATGGCGGGAAAACCATGCAATACATATTTTTCGCGACAGGCAATACTTTGTTTTTTTTTTTTTCTCAGCATAGTTCATGTTTAGTCAGCAAGGTTGAATTTAAGTTTCCCTTGGCTTTTAATTTGCCAGTAAAAGGAAAAAGCTTGACGGATTCGCTGGTTTGCCGAAGTTTCGGTGGGAAGACCAAGACCTCGTCGGCTAAGACGTGATAGGTCAAGAGACCTTGGAGCGGTGTTTGTGATTAAGTATCAGGCTGAAGAAAGCCCGCAGAAAATGTTATTGTGAAAAAGCTTTTAAGTACAGCTCAGGACTTTACGGCAACGTTCATCAAGGAGACGAAGATTTTAATAGCCGACACTTCTGTGCGAATTGTACCAGTGGTTCAACAATTGCACTGTTAAAATGGATGCCTGTCATTAAAAACAACAGATCAAATCTCTCTAAATTTCCCTGTCTCGTAGATTCACCCTTTTAGAGATTCCCTATTTAGTAATTCCCCCTCTTAGAGATTCCCAATTTTAGAGGTTCCCGTTCCGGCATCTCCCATTCATCACTTTCGAGATAGCCGTACAGAATTGATATTCCACGCAAAAAATCGGTATAAATTCTATGCGTATTCAACATGTTTAATCAACAAATGAATATGTTTTAGCTAGGGTATGTTGACAAGAGAAACCTACTTTTAGTA
Organism: Montipora foliosa; assembly: GCF_036669935.1. Classification (NCBI taxonomy): domain Eukaryota; kingdom Metazoa; phylum Cnidaria; class Anthozoa; order Scleractinia; family Acroporidae; genus Montipora; species Montipora foliosa. The sequence continues at coordinate 54,218,605 of NC_090870.1, forward strand.
AAGGACTTTTTAAATATTTATCAGTCTGTAGATACATCTGCATGAAAAACCACAAACATTTCGTCTCTTTTCCAACCCTGAATTCTCCTCTATTCTCTCCACATTTTCTATATTTGTCATCTCTTTATTCCATTCTTGAAACCTATTTTCCCTAAAAGGAGCTCAATTAAAATTAATGGGGACTACCAAATACAGTGGAACTTATCTTTTTTGGAATATTTGAAGCGGTGGCTGTTTCATTTATATCATTGAGTTAGATAGGTTTAAGTTAAAAGCCACTAATTCAACTTGGTAACAGACAAACTGAAAGAAAACGAATTCAATGGAGGCCATAAAAAACAAATGCTCGTTCGCCTGGGATTTATAGGTATATGCAGATAATGTAGTTATCTTTACGAATACTGGAGTTTAACTTGAAGACTTCGTAACGTTTATAGCCCAATTTCGATATATTAAAATTCAGCTCTAAACAAAAGGCATCATCTCGAGGCTCTGAAGAATAAACTCATACAAATCCTTATCTTTATTCCCCAGAGCCTCGAGATTTTTCCTTTTGTTTATGACTGAATTTTAACGATATCGAAATTGGTCTATTGTCCGAGTGGTGTTGAGAGCAAGGAAACAGTTTGTGATGCTTATCAAAAATCACTGGGCATCTGATTACCTGAATTTGTAATAAATTATCACTGAAAGCCCTCACTCCAAAACGCCCCAAGGGGCGAATGGAGTGGTAGCCATGGCAACACGCTGGCCATCGCTGCAGGGAGGTGGGAAGGTCGAAGCGGCCTGTCGTTCGTTTAATTGAAAACCAAAGAGAGGAATAATCGGGACAAAATGAGCCCAATTAGACCAAAATGATAATAAATTATGCAAATATGGTTCTCCCATAGAACAATAGTTTCCATAGCCTGCGAACGCAGACGTATTTCCGGCGGTCGTTCGCAGG
>NC_090870.1:54229550-54234550 GCF_036669935.1 Montipora foliosa
ACCGTTTGACGGCTGACATCCTCTGGGTAACTGTCATCCGCAGTAGAAGTTGGCAAATCCGCGTGAGGTTCAGGTTCCCTCACTTCATCAGGCTGGTCACAGTTATCTATCCCAATGCAACCAGCATTCTGAGATTCAGGAGTAACATCATCCTCTTCTCCTCCCGTTGATTCTGTTTCGACAAGTTCAACTCCCTCTCTCTCGTTAACCGGAGCTGACTGTCCGTCTTCAACAAACACTGGAGAATCTACATCTGATGCCTCTCTTTTCTCTTCTCTCGGATTTGATAACTGCGTCTGCCCTCTTGGAAACCATCTCTCCAGTGGGGGTCGCAGGTAAGGCTTTAATCGGTCTGAATGAACAACCTTCGGCTTGGCCTTCCTGCTCTTCTGGATTCGGTACACTACATCAGACAACACTGATATTACCAAATAAGGCCCCTCCCAAGGGCAGTCAAGTTTGGAATTTCTCCCTTTCTTTCTCCGAACATTGTGCAGCCAAACAGAATCACCAATAACAAATGGTCTGCCAGCAAGGCGTTTGTCATAGCTCCGTTTCTGGCGCATGGCTCCCCTTGCTCAAATGTCGTCTAGCCAAATCATGAGCACTGGCCAATCTCTTTTGAACAGCTTGGGCGTAGTCCGTCTTGAGTGGTGGTGCATCGGGAGGTGCCTCGGTTACGGCATCCAAAGGAACTTCCAGTTCTCTACCCAGCATTAAGAGATTAGGTGAAACCCCTGTTGACTCATGAACAGCACCTCGATAGGCCATCATGCAAGCTGGTAGCTGAAGATCCCAGTCCTTCTGATCTTCCATAATCTTCCCACGCAACATTTCAACGAGGGTCCTATTGAAGCGTTCCACCTGTCCATCGGATTGGGGGTGCATCAGGGTAGTGCGAGTTTTCTTGATGTCTAAAAGCTTGCAAATTTCAACAAAGACCCTTGATTCAAAGTTAGTTCCTTGGTCGCTATGGAGTCCACGGGGTACGCCAAAGCGACAAATGAACTCGCTCACTAACTTCTCAGCAACAGTACTGGCCTCCTGGTTTGGTATAGGGTGGCTCTCAGTCCATTTGGTGAAGTAATCACTAACCACCAGTACAAACTTGTTCTTTCGTGGAGTTTCTGGCAGTGGACCAAGAATGTCAATCGCAATGCGTTCCATGGGAGCTCCTACCACGTACTGTTGTAAAGGAACGCGACGCTTCCTTCCCCATGTTTTCTTTGATCCGCAAACATGGCAACTGGCGGCCAATCCATGAACTGCTGATGTAAGGCTTGGCCAACAATAACGAGACTAAAGGGCGTTTATGGTCTTTCGCACACCACAATGACCCCCAGTCGTGTGGCTATGATGAGCTTCAAAGGCAGTCTGTCGGAGAATGACGGGAAGAACAATCTGGTTGTTTGTCTTATCTCCAATGTCATTTCCCATTTGTGACAAAGTACACGGTTTCTGAAGACTAGCCGGTCCCATTGTGACCACAAGGACTTAACAGCACGGCTCTGAGGCGACACCTCCTCCCACAATGGCTTCCTTTCACTGGCTTCCTTCCATCCAATGATGACTTTAAGATCAGGATCTGCTTCCTGCTGCTCCCTCAAGAAGTGGGAAGTCCATGTTGGTTCCAAACTGACCGTGGCACAACGCTCACCAACAGGACGTTTACATTCCGCTGGTTGCCCACTGTCCTGGTTAGGGACATGCATCGCTGTTTGGACACCGACATGAACAAAGGACACTTGTTTCTGAGATTTTCAACCCCTACACCACCTACAACGGTCATCGCAAGGGCGACGAGAAAGTGCATCAGCATTCTGGTGTCGTTGTCCCGGTCGATACTGGATCTCAAAGTCAAACATACTTAAGAATTCAATCCAACGTGCCAGTTGTCCTTCTGGGTTCTTAGCTTTGATGACTGAGCGCAAGGGGGAATGATCAGTTCGAATGCAGAATCTTGTACCTTGTAGGTAATGCCGATGTTGCTTGACAAACTCTACAATTGCCCAAAGCTCACGCCGAGTCACACAATAGTTCCTTTCAGACTTGGACAATGTTCGGCTTGCAAATGCAATAGGTCTTTCCATCCCGTCTTGAAGCTGTGATAACATTGCACCAATTCCATGGTCTGATGCGTCGGTGTCTAGCACAAACGTACCTTCTCTGGTCGGGTAGGCCAGGACTCCAGAGGACGTAAGCGAACTCTTGAGGCTGTCGAAAGCCAGCTGACATTCCCCTGTCCAAACAAATTCTGTCTTTGCTTCTGTTAGCTTGTACAGCGGTTGAGCTTTGGTTGAGAAATCAGGGACAAACCGACGGTAATAAGAAGCAAGTCCGAGGAAGCTTTTGACCTCTGTCCTGTTTTCCGGAATGGGCCATGTGCGAACTTGTTCGACTTTTCCAGGGTCTGGGCCAATGCCCTCTTCTGTGAACACATGTCCGAGATATGAAACTCGTTTCTGGAAGAGAAAACACTTCTTCGGCTTCAGCTTTAGTCCCGCCCGGGTAAGTCGCTCAAACACTTGTTTCAGCCGTTCTAACTCCTCCTCGAATGTACGCCCCATGACAATCACATCATCAAGGTAAATCAGACAGATTTTCCAATGTAGACCCTTCAAGACAAGTTCCATCAATCTGGCAAATGTACTTGGCGCGTTACAAAGCCCGAATGGCATCACGTTCCATTCATACAAGCCGCTTGGGGTTACAAATGCTGCCTTTTCTTGGGTGTTTGTGTCCATTGCCACTTGCCAGTAACCGGAGGCAAGATCCAACGTGGAAATCCATCTCGAGCCGCTTAAAGCAGCAAGTGAATCATCAACTCGCGGTATGGGAAAGGCATCCTTTACTGTCGCTGCATTTAACCGGCGGTAGTCAATACACAACCTCTGGCTACCGTCCTTCTTGGTCACCAGCACAACTGGGGAGGACCAAGGGGTTGATGATTCTTTCACCTTCCCTTCCTGCAAGAGATCAGTTACTTGTCGTTCAATTTCCTCATGTTTCCATGGAGAGGTGCGCCGGGGCTGTTGTCGGATTGGGGGCACACTGCCTGTTTCAATTCTGTGCTCGACCATATGTGTAGTTCCCAATTCCCCGTTGGAAAAGGAAAACACATGTTGGTAATTGTACAGTAACTCGTGCAGTCTCTCAATTTCACTGACAGTCAAATGCTCAGTGCTCCTTCCCAGGAGTTCCTGTAGGGCTTCTGGTAGAGTTCCTTCAGCTTGTTCGTGTGATACATGCTGAGTTACTACTCTGGCTTGGCCCATAACAATCTCGTTATTCTCCTCATAAAGCTCCAGGAAAGTGACATCAATAACTGGCTTAGCCAGGGCAATCACAGTCTCAGCAGCTAAGTGGTAAGTTTTGTTGGAAACATTGAAAACACGTAAAGGGACCTCTCTGTCCTCTTTAACATCAACCAGAGTCTTTGCTACATGGAGACCCTTTTGTTGCGAATGTGAAGTGAGGCAAGGCTCCAACAATTGCACGCCTAATGGAGATGCCTTTGGATTTAAGTTACTAGAACGCTTGTGAACGGTGACTGGATTAATCATCTCAGTGTTAGGTTCAATAATTGTGGACCGTCGTACGATACATCTTGAACTAAGGGGCTGGTTCTTGAAATCAGAGCACTCAAACACCCCTCCATTAATTGACACTTAGTTTTTTACAATGTCGATATGCGAATCAACTTGTGAAGTCCATACCCAGAATGCCCTCATCTTCAACCTCAGCCACAATCACATGCATATGAAACTCGTTAGTACCCAGGTGCACCACAACATGTCCTAGACCATGTGTTTTTGCTTGCTGACCATCAGCAAGAGCAATCGCAGAATTAGCTGAACTCAAACTGAACTTGGCACTAGCAGGTAGAGAATTATAAATCTTGAACGACAAAATTGAACGAGCAGCACCAGTGTCTATCAACCACATAGTACGAGTTCCACCAATAAAACCTGGCAAATAAAGGCCTTGCACTTTATTACCAACTTGTGACCTAGCTTCCATCGATACATTGAGATAAGTCATATCCTGCTTATGTACAGTAGTGGGGCCAACATCACTCTCACTCAGGCATCCCCCTGGCCCTTGGGTGACACCCTGCTGGCGTTTCCCGAGCCCAAAGTATCTTGTTCATGTGAGTTGAGTGCTGGGCAGTTACGACGGTAATAGCCAAATTCCTTGCAATCCCAGCATGGACCATTTTGACTGAAAGAACGTGGGGCAGGTGGGCGTCGCTGGCTTCCAGAGGTGTTCACAGACGTTGACTGGGAGAGCTCCTGTAACTGCTGAACTAGCTGTTGGAGAACAACTTGCTGAGTCTCCTGACGTTGTTGTTGTGCTTGAAGGTCAGACCGTAACATTTCAAACTGAGCTTGAAACAAATCAGGCTCGCTTTGAACTTCATCAATAGAGCAAACCTTTGGAGAGCTTCTTGGCCGATCTCTATCCAAGAGACGAAATGTTTCAAGTTCACAGGCCCGTGACAGGGCTTCGTCCATGGTGCGTGATTTGTCTCTGCGTAGTCGAAGCCTGTCGTCTCGATCTTTGATAGCATCAATGAAATGCTGGACAGCAAATCTTTCCTGAGTGTCAGGGGACAAATCCTGATAAGCGAGAGTTGACATAGACGGATACCTGCAGAAAGGGCTTGAACACTTTCATTTTCCTGTTGGCGACGGTTGTGCAAAGGTGCCTGGTGATAACTCGCGCTGTTTTTCAACACCAAACCGAAGTTCTAATTTGTCAACAATCTTCGCGTAATTTCGATAGTCGCTGTCGGACATGCCATTTATCACCTTTTGAGCTTCGCCGCGAAGGCTTGCGGCCAAGAAAACAGCAGCTTCTTCTTTGTTCCAACCATTCCAACTGAGCAACGCTCGAAGTGTTTCAAATAATCTCGTAACGACTGAGTACCATCATAATCCGCAGGATTTTTAACAGGTTTGAGAAACTTCCGGTGATGTGTAAACAAATCAGTTGGAAAA
>NC_090870.1:54239550-54302050 GCF_036669935.1 Montipora foliosa
AAGAACAGCCGTCACTTTTATAAAACGCCATTGGCGAAACTTTTAACGCTTTTTAACGCTTCTTAATGCTTTTTAACGCTTCTCCACAGTCTATTATTGTGTTACAAGCTGCAAAGTTTCCCAAGTTATGATTCCTCCTTCTTCATTTGCATTCCTTGTGCCCCGTAAACAATAAAGAAACTTCATGATGTTTGTGAGTCTGATTCAGTGTTTGTTGTCAGTTCTAAATCCTCTATGTTTACATGAAGCCTAACGAATTGCATTGCTGTGGAGTCAGCTTCATGATTGTTGGTGAAGGCCTTCTATGATTCGATTTTTCCCCCGGAAGAATGAATTTCTAAAACTTCTTCCTAGTCAAAATTATAAAACTGACTGAAAAATATTGAGAGCTTCCGCAGTACCACCCTCTCTTAATAGACAATTGTGATGGTTAGTTTAAGTTTTAGGCTGTGAAATGAGGTAGCAAAGTCTGGACGTTGCGCGTTCACGTAAAACTGCCGTTGAATTTGTTTTGTTCTTGCCATGAGGGTTCGATTGTACCTTGGAGAACTGTTTGTAACGGCTGCTTTGGCGGCTCAGCCCCATCTTCAATCGTCGCTCCACGATATATATATGGTCGAAGTGTATCAACCAAAACCTGGAGTTAGAATGTTATCTTTCGGGCGAACGTCTGTGAACTACAGTGTTTTTTGTCTAAGCTTCCACCTTTACGCCTTATCTGGAAAATTTTAAATTAGCGAACGTGCATAATTATACCTTCTGGAAACGAGAAGGTGAAAACACAGAGCTCCCATCATTTATACTAACAAAACTGGAATAGAACAATTCAAAAAAAAAAATTTATCCAGACTAAATTTTCATGCAACATTACTCAGAATTGAAAGTTTCCAAATGGAGTACAATCACCGGTTATAAAGGTGGATTTTTATAAATTAGAAAAACGTAGCTGTTGTTCGTAAATGTTTCAGTAAAATGCGTTTTAATTTTGAGAGCATGAATTAATTAAAAAGTATTTTTTTAAATGTGACATTAATGCGATTTAGGCAATGTTCTGGAAACAGTGAACCCAGGGTAATTTATACGACTTTTATCGAACTGCTTTGGAAACGTGCGATTCAACGCGTTCAATCTTTGAATGGCTCTATTCGATCTAAACATTTTAAATTTAATATATTTTTTCGGACATGTTTGTCACCTCCCATTTAATTCATAACTTGAATATTATTCAAGCTATGACAAGTCGTTATTTGACTGTGCAGCTCGAGTTAAAGATCCACATTTCACCCGTGCTTACCGTAGAGTCTCCAGTAGCTCAGTAGTTAGAGCATCCGACTAAATCACGGCGGAGGGTCGTGAGTTCGAATCTCATCTGGGGCTAGGATTTTTCCGAGTTCCCAGTAGGTTCAATTGTAAAATCTTTCATTTAATATGTGTTTGAATATTATGTCTCTTTCAAGATTTTCAAATTAGAAAATTCTGACAACTACAATTTAGAGTTCACTCTTCTTTTTCAGTATAAGAGCCTTTTTTTTATAAAAAGAACTGAGATTAACCAGAATTTTAAGAACATACTGAGAATATACACAGGCTGAGAATCAGTTAAGAAAGGTCGACTTAAGATTAACGAAATGTATTTACTGTAGTCCAACAAGACAATTCCCTCAAATATTGAGGGACGGGACGTTAACAACATGAACAATGTGGTTGTCAGAAGAACAACTCAGTTTGTAGTCGAACTTCAATTAAGAACATTTTCAGAATGTTTCCAGGCTCAGGTCACGAAAAAATAAGAACGTTCCGTCTCAGCTTAAAAAGTAGACGTTCTTATAAGACTTGTACAAAAGAGTGTATCTTAAACTTTCTTAAATACTGTCTACACTTCAACTTCAGCTCGCGTCACAATTTGTACGGAACTGTTCGTAAATACCACACATTAACTATAGTTCCATAGTAGGCGAATATACAAAAATCACGCTAAATCAAGGACAAATTGAACACAAAAACTGGTCAGCATTTTTCGGAGGAATACTCAGATTTGAATTTTTTAGTAACCGGACTAAAAGCCGGAAAACCCCTATGCTTAAAAAGAGATTTTCATTTCCGCTTGAATCAGGCCGACGAAAACAACTTTATTTTTTCTTTTTACACTTTTGAAGTCGCCTTCTGATTATCTGCTCAACCTTTTAATATGAATTAAAAGCAAAATTTACCTACTCTACAATCCTGGTCAAGATGTCGAACTTATCTTAGCTGCCTCACTTAGCCTTTACTTCGGGTGCAAATAGCCAGCGAATGTATGTCGGTGTGTCCTGTTGAACATCTTCAGTTTTGCATATCCTGTGGTCGCGCTCGGGGTGACATCAAAGACCGAAGAAGGCGGAGGTATGGGTGAGAGAGTGTCTAAATGAGCAAGAGTTTCAATTAAATACAACTTAAACCAGTCAGCCGAACGAAAGACTTTATTCCTTGTTTACTGCCTCCTGCCGGAATATATATCTAAAGATCTAATCTTTTTAAGCCTGTTTAATTTGAGAAATCAGCCGTCTATCTTTCACGATAAATCGCAACGTCGGTATAATGAACAAGCGACTAATAAGAGTCCACTGACTAAAACGTCAAAGAGTGAAATAAAAGCTGAGCGGGTTCCTTAATTCATATGAACCTCCGGAAGATCACTTTTCATTACAATTTGGCTTGCTTCCTAATTCGTACTGTGACATTAACAGCGTTTCGACACTGACGAATCTGTGAGCGGAAAGGAAGAGACGGTAATGTCTTTGGAGGTGTTAATATCTCCAATAAAATAAGCCTTACTGAGAGAATTAGAATGAGATCTCGCTTTGATAAATGGAGGACTGTTTAGCTACAAAGGCAACATTTGTGGCTGAGATAACACATCATGGAAAGGAGAGCATTTACCTGGAAAAACCCCTGACCGATGACGTTACTCCTTGACACGGAGTGACGACTGTGCATTTGTATTCATGGAGCAATTAATAATTGAAACGAAACCACTGAATTTACTTGGCCAATCAAAAAAATTATACAACATTAAATGCCGGTGCCAAACAAAACGCAACCCAGCAATTTCATACCGTACTAAGCTCTCGAAGAATTTGCGAAGAGGAACAAACGTGTCATAGAAGGGGCGTCGGCGCCCATCAACCGATTTTATATTAGGTTGTCGGATTTTCCAGCCAGTGATAACCTTTACATAATCAATTACTAAGCCTGGGATTGAGAATCATCATTCGTTCGAACCGAATCATATTTGAGAACTCGTTTAAAAGCAGCTTGGTATATAAATATGCCGCAGCGATAGACTTTTAATATCGGTGTTGTACGCTCCTCGGGGGCGTTTCTCGAAGTCCCGATACTTTTCAAGTTGTGAAACTTTGCAGCTGTTTTGTTTTCTATAGTCTAGGAAAACATGTTTTTTAGAATAATTAAGTTGAATTGCTATTTGGACCCGAAAAAAGCTCTCGGCGTTTTTGAGAAACTTGTTTCATAGTTATATCGTTGTTTCTTGAAAACCCAACAAAATCAGATAGAAATTGTCGAATAGCATCGACGAAAACGCAAAATGATTCTGTGAAGAATGGAGGTTGTTGAAAGGTAGAAAGCCTCTTGAAGGTTTAGTTTAGCTTTTAAGATCAGAGACTAATGGGTAATTCGACTCCTTCTTAGCTTTGAAGCGGCATATCTTGAATCAGAAAATACGATACGAAAAAAATTCTAGCTAGCTCAGTAATATTTTACGTTATGTCGCTATAACCACTGTTACGTCAATCCATCATTGATCGAAGTGCATATGGCACGAACATTTTTTATATACACTGTACATAAAAGTACAATGTTTGAAACATATAACTTATGAGATTTGAGTTGTTTTGGAAAAAAATTGTTGATTCTAAAGTTGGATCAATTTGTACTAAAACTATTTAGGTGGAATTAAGGCAAACGGAGGTAGATGTTTCTAAAAGAACGCGTTTCGGATGTATCATGATCAATCTTGTCAACCGAAAAGCGAAGTAATTACCAAGTCAGTAGCAAATTAACTGGCATCTGTCCTTTTCGAAGTGAAAATGTTTCGGTTTTCATAAGATTTTCGAGGTACCGTGGATTCATGAGTCCGGGAACCTTTTTCAAATGTTAATACTCTCCACGCCCCAGTAAAACCATGGAAGGCGCAATCCGCCGGATAAATCAAGTTCGCATATCCAATGGATAGTGATTTATCCGGCGAATAGCGTTATCCAGGCCACCTTTTTAACAAATGGGGCCAGAACTTCGTCACTTCACTGTTCGCTTTTGATTTCCAGGTACAACTTTCACAAACATTCTCTTGTCGTTTCCTTAGGCTGTTAGATTTAGAGATTTCTTTGAAACAACCCAGGATGAAACGATTTTCTCGCTACGTCAAGAAAGATAAACAAGAAACTTAAACTCAGTGAGAAACTTTAAACTTATGTCCTGTTACAATGTTATTGTAAATTTACCTTGAAAGAATTCCAATTCTGCTGTACAAAGAAACGGTTTGTTTTCAAGGTTAATTAATGACTGAAATTGAGGATATTTTCATACGTTTTCCATGTTTGCAAGTGAAGAACCTTCTTCCCCTTGGAAATGTCACTTTTGATCACCGTACGTCTGTGTTTTACTTTTATTGGTGAACAAAAAGATATCTCAATCGTAATTGTAAGGCCGTCGCATTGAAATGACGTAAATTTTATTGATCAATATTCAATGTTAATGTATTTATTTTTTGACCAAGAAGTTAAAAAGAAGAGGAAAATGGTTGTGATTTGTATGTACTAAACCACTTTTATTTGCTAGAGAAAATAGAGACAATTACAATGTATTAAATATAAATCAACTAAGATAGGCAAAAAACCAACTCCGAATAGAAGCAAACTAAACGAGCTGAGCGAGCTAAATTGCTTCGTGAGAGCCGTCTAGAGTGAACTTGTTCAGTGTATTATTTTCAACAGTCTTTATTTGCTCAAGTTAAGTTTATGGTTACGTAAGGAAAATAAACTGGTCCCGTTATTTAACATTTTTATAACATAAGAACGCCCGTGGTTAATGGCTTGATCCTCGGCAGATATCACTGACATTTACACACTTCCCCAGGAAATGGTGCAAGTGTTGAGAACATTTCAAAGAGACTCCTCGAGGGAAATTTATGCAGAGAGGAACGTCTGTGGATCTTCCGAAATAAGCAAGCCTATAATCGAAGACTATATTCCCCTGAAGAAAGGTTTCTTCCGGATTAAACGGGTTGGTCTTTCGTTCTAAAAATTAAGCCAAGAGCATTCACAGACACTCTACAGAAACTTGTCACCACCTGTCCTTTCAACTGCATGTTTAATCATGGAAGTCTTAAACACAATTGCAAGAGTTTCAGCATTTGACGCCAAATTGTAACAGATCTTTTCCTGCGATAGTTTGAGTCAAATATGAGACTAGCTGATGGGGAAAGCGCCTAAAGCCAGAAACTAGTAGATGACGCCGAGTAGGCTGGTGTTTGAAACAAGGAAATTTGTGTCAACTTAGTGGTTAGAAGTGAACGTTCTGGGCGTGGTCAATTATCTTTTATCAATGATGCACATTGTAATACAATTGTTTGATATATGGTGTAGCCTGCTCTGTTTGCATAATAACTTACGACAATTCTCATTAGATCGAGCATTTCAAATTTGGTTTTAGCCCATAAGACATGCGTCTTTCGGCCTTTTCCGTTTGCTATTTTCTACCTGTCCTCTTTCCCGGTTACACAACTGATAAATAACTACACCTTATACATGTATCGCATCCGATAAAGTCGCTAATCATTGATGAAATTACCAAGGCGTGGGTTTGAAAGACGTAAATTGAACTGGGTGACATAATAGGAACAATAACTTGTAAATGTAAAATACCAATAAAAATAATCATTTTGTGTTACCTTGTAATAGAACAATGACATTGAAAAATTGTCGATAAACAGATTTTGTTTCTAGATAGAACCGTGATTTTCGGCGCACATGTCGTGGAAGCAATTTTACGGTTATATGCCTTATTTTTATATAAAACGTTTCATTTTTGACTCGACGTTGAACAATCCAATTTTTTTGTCGTTTGTGATTTGAGTCTGAAAACGTTCTTAAGATTTTATGTAATTTATGCAAATAAGACCTAAATAAAGATCTTCTTACAAACTGTGTCTCCGGCACCGACAATTGCACCGATTCTAATACTTAAATCTTAGCATCAACGTTCTTAAAGAAGCGCTTTCAAAACCAAAAAAATGTCTTGCACAAAAGAGATTTATGAATCACTGAGTGAACGGACAATGTGATTAACTTTTCCTTTTCCATTTTCGTTACGCTGAATTTAAACTCCAAATAAATATACTTCAAATGTCATTTACAATTTAGGCCACTCGTAGCTTTAGCTCTAATCTTGATCACCAACCAATATCGTTACAAAGGGCTAAATGATATGTGATCTTCGTAAGATACAGTTCCATATACAGTGCCAAGGGGAACAAAAAAAGTAGAAATTAGGGTTTATGGCAAAAACACAGTGTAACATTAATGAGGAAAATTCACTTGATGTGATAAGTGACAGGTCCATTAATAATTATGAGTCATTGTCGTAATTATATGGGATCTTGCGGCGAATCTTATTATGCCAGATTTTTCAGCCTGAACACCAATGGGTTAATTCGCCTGCAAACCGCGTCTAAACTTCGAACATCAACTGGAACATGTTTACGATTTTCGCGGTGCTGCTATAAAAGGTGCTCAACTCACATTTACGATCATCATCGCAATTATACGCATGCTAGCACATTTTAAGTCGCTCCGATCACAAAACGATGGCCTTTGCAAACAGTCAAAGAATCTACCTGCGACAGCTCTCTTCCCACAAAATACAATTGCAGCTGTGAGGATAATCAGTTGACTTCCCTTTTCGAATGCAACAAGACTCAACAAAATGGAAAGAACTCAGGTTAAATAGACCGCAGACGAAGAGAACAGCAGGGCCAAAAATCGCCACGAGTTAAAGACTTTTTTATCAAATAAAAATTCTGCTATGACCCACGAACACGTAGAAATCTAGTTCAGAGTTTCGCGATGCGCTTTGAAGCTAAAGTTGAGATTGGAGAAGAGAACTGCTTTATATATGGGCAAAATTATCGCAAAAAACGCACCTGAATTTCAGGAAGCTTTGGGGGTTCACTCACTTGTCGTCAAGTGGTCTCCTCCGCGATTTATCGAGTGTACTGATAAATATATTTTTACGGTTCAACTTTTAACGCACAGGAAAACAAAACACATCCTAAAAATGCACTTTTATTTTTGTTATTAATGCACATTACACTAGAAAAAGTTCTTGTTGTTTCCACAGACTAATTGCATTGCGTCACAAAATGGACGATGACTCATATTTAATGAAGCAAAAACGTTATTTTGGTATTTGTCAATATGTTGCAAGACAAATATCTTATTTTATTAAAAAGATTAAAAACATTTAAAACAGAAACCTTCTCTTTAAAAAGTTCCGCGGTCAAAATTGATTACAATCTCAAAACAATGAAAAGCGCTTCATCGCATTATTGTTTTACGCTCCGCTTCCGATGAAAGTAAACAGTATGGCCTAAAAATTCCGAACTTCAACATTAGTAAGCGAAGGAGTTTTGCTTCAAGAAATTATAAACTGGTTTTCTTTTCTCGATATTGTTGATTAGTCACACACAATCGGTAGGTAATTCATACTGCAAATCTCGATTTATTCGAGAAGGTTGAAATTTTCACAAAAAGTGAACCGTTCCATGTATGTAAAACCGTGTATTAGAAAACTCGAGACAGGTTAAAAGCGTTGTCCGCGATTGCAATAACTTGCCAATTTAATTTCCTTTATTGTCAAGCAAAACATAAATTCTTGCTGCGCTTAACAACAATGTTACAAGTCACAGAAGGCGTCTGTCTGCACAGTTTTGCCGCGGAAGCGGAAACAGGGGAAAATGACGGGAAACTTCAAGACCCTTGTATTTCCCCAAACCCATTGTTCAGTTTTTTTGTATATTTGCTATTTCGGAGTAGCCTCTGAGTAAGTTCGGCTTCAAGCAAGTTTGCGTTTGACCTTACAATGCCCAAAAGTCGTCTGGTCGCTAGAAGTTTAACTATCAAATTGGTCTCAGAGGTATGGGGAACGAATTGAGTGTTTCCGCATGACGTTACGGCGGCCACGTTGGAGGAGTGAAATATTCTTTTGGGAATTGAACTCCATTTTTATGCAAATTCTTCGTTTTGTTTTAGTATGCAAATACTGCTGCTAGTCACATGAGCGAAAACACTCTATTGCTGTCTTGTAGCATGCAGAACAGCATCATTTGCCAAGCGCGAATTCCCCCTTCGCGTCTCGTCACTAATCATTCGTCATTCTCAGTACAGGATGAATAATGTGGGGTTGCAATTTTTTAATTCTCTCCTCCTTTCTCTTCCCCGCGAAATTTGATTGCGAAGAACTAAGAACTAGAAACCAGTCTCTCTCTCGTCCAGATAAACTACGTGCCGCCAAATTGTTAAGCCAAATTGATTTGGCGATCATGGGGCATGCGCGTGTTCTACAGTTGTTCAACAGAGTGTTCAAACGGCTTCAACACCATTCAACATTTCGAGAACAAAGGAAAAGTTGAATCGATGTTGAATGAAAGTTAAAACCAATTTAATCTTGATTCAACACGCTTTCAACATTATTTACGCTTTCAACAATGTATGAAGACCTGTTCAAACGCACCACACATTTGGTTCAACAAAGTGTTGAATGCACGTTGAGGCAAATGTTGAAACCGTTTAAACGGGCCTTTAAACTTTCAAATATTTGTCTGTGGTTTTGTTCAACAGTCCTGTTTATTGATTAAACTGCAAATCGTAAAAGCAGATCAAATGCTACTACCTCGTTCCCAGGGTCCTCTCTCTTCCTCCCTCCGAGGTAAGAAGAGAGAGGAACCTGAGAACGAGGTTGGTGATGCTACCCGGCCGACGTGTTTGGGATTCGGCTGTTGGAGCTGCGAGTTTTTACAATTCACTCCGACAAGACAGCTAAGACTTTTGAAGCACAATCGCCAACCTGTTGAGAGGGGAAAACGTTTCAATGTTAAAAGAATACAGAAAAGATGACAAGGAGGGAAATTCCACATTCAGCTTGTCTTTCAACAAAGGGCAAAAATCACAGTGCACGACTGCAAAACATAGGGGGGGGGGGGGGGAAGGTTGAACAAGGACGACGTTGGGGAGAACTAGCTTAGGCCCGCGCCAAACGTCGAACATCACATAAGAGGAACTAAATGGTAGTTTAGGTCGATCCCAAATTTAATTTGGGTCGACCTAAATTAAGATTGTTTTATCAAACGTCGAACCAAATGCAAAAGCAAAAATATACATTATCATACAAATTTTGAAGTTTGAATCATGAAAAGTCCGACGTTCAGCCCAGACTTCATCTTCACACATTCTATCCGTCTGAGGCGGACGGATCGAAGGTGCCGGTCGATCCAAACACATATCATTTCATTTTTTTACCGTTCTCTTCCTGGAAACGACTTGTATTGACCAAATTTGAGATTATGTGCAGGACGTGAACACCTGGTGATAACTTTCAAGTTACAATTTTCTCTCCAAACCGCCCCACCCTTCATACCAATTTTGTTTCACGAAGGTTTATACACACTTTCATGCCGAATGCCTTGGGATACTCGCACAGTGGTTACAATAACGCGAAGACGTATTATTCCACGACGTTCTCAGAGCCGTCGTCGTCAGCCTTGCTTAAGCTCCTTCATAGCACCACGATGATAGCAATGAAGAATGCCATGTAATGGTAAAAGGACTGAGTGGAGTCCAAATCGGTCTGTAATCATACCAGTGATAACAAAATTAGACGACCGCGTAGCGGGAGTCCGATTTGTCTATCACAAGTATGATTACAGACCGAACTGGACGACACGAACTCCTCTTACCAATCAATCACAAAAATTGCAATTTCCGATAAAGAGAAGAGCCAAGTTATGACAGAAAGGAAAAATTTGCATTAAAAGACTGACAAAGGAGGCGTAAATTGTTTAACGTCGCTCTGAAAGAAAGAAACAAAGAAGCTCCAATTTAGGAGTCTGTACACTGTTTTTATGTTGATTGAAGCCAAGGTCGTGAACTACAACTTTGAATGTGATTGGCTTATTAAATTGTCCGATAACAAACCGTCCGATAACAACTTGGCAAGTGAATTAGAGGAAAATGGAGTTTTTTAAACCAATCACAATCGAGGAAATTGTAATTTTTATGATTAGTAAGGATATAATCTCACGTTATTTTAAAAATACGGGGAGTGCAGAGGCTTTAGCGGTTTTGTGACGTTTTCGTTCTCGTCAGGCGATGTCGTAGTTGCTTAAGTTCCTTAATAGTCAATTACTCAGTAATGGAAAGTCCAGTTTATCACCACCAAAGCGCGGAGAGTTGACGGAAAACTTGTCGCCGGACTCCATCACTCAGTGACACCTTCGAACCAAAGCTTAATAAGTTGAACGTACCGTGGAGAGGCGTCTACTATTCACGCTGTCGCTTTTCTTTTCTGTATAACAACAAAATCGATCCGTTTGAGGCAATTTTTCCGCAAAGTAATAAAAGCAGCGACATATCAAACGCATTTGATCTCAATGTGAAACCCTTTGTGCTTTTTGGTGGAGATCAGGGGCTCGACACTGGTAAATTAGCAATACATTAAATTTTTCTGAACACTATATATATTCTAAGTAATTAACCCAGATGTTCGTATACGTAGAAAACAAAACTCAGTTGTACCTAGTAACATTTTAACTGTCTAAAGATTGTGTATGTATTTGTAAAGGCTTTGGCTTTTAATAGGTTTGTAGAGGTCATATTCGTGTTATTTTAGGTAGGCCACATAACATGAGGTTAGCCTCGAAATATCCACCCGAAAAAATTAAACGTACACTTTTAGCCAGAGGATGTTCTTTTGAAATAATGGTTTTAAAAATATTACGACGTACCTTGTGGGGATCTGTGATAGACGATAGATTCTTCAACGAATTTTCTATTCCTAATGATTGAGCTAAAGATAAAACGTCTGCATCACCGCTAATCTGTAGACGGGGAAGAGCAAATACAGGGAGACATAAATCAACTAGCTAGTGATAATGTAAATATTGAAAAGAACTTACGAACAGACTGGATTTTAAACAAGCGTGTACGACAGGGCTTAAAAACGGCTGATTGGTCGAGAGGTTATGACGTAAAAAATGCCCCTCTCATGAAATGCGCATGCGTTCAGTTTAGAATTCATGATCTTTACATGGCGTTCACTGTTGTGTTTCTGCGGAATGCATGAGCTTCTTCTGTACATGTGGCTGAGTCGAGAATTTATCATGTTCTAGATCCTGATACTTAGAACATAATTTTGGGCTATTTAGTGAACAGATGGATATGAGGACAACACGTATTCTGTGTAAACAACCATGGTTGCGATTGTTGGTTGTGACCTTTTAATATTTGAGTGGTTTTTAGAAAAGCCATTTGTTATGAAGATCAGAGAAGCCTTTTCCATCATGAAGGAATGGATTGGTCGCATTTGCCTTTGGCGTTGTTTCAACATGCACAAGCTCCTTGACTTGTCAGTGATAGATACGAGCTGTCTTTCGACAAAATCATTATCTCCTCCTTTGTTTGTTTCATCTTCTTGATTTTTGTCATCATCTTGATCATCGTCACTATCGCTACGTTCATCCTCGTCTGCAAGGTATCTAAAACAAATATTTATTGTAAAGTTTTTCTTGGTTAAATGATTATAGTTAGCGCCTGCTAAGCTTGTTGAATTTTGATTCATGAAGTCACTTTGATTTTTCCTAATTTCCCTGCATTAAAAACCTCGAGGCTTCACGGACAGCTTACAGTCGGTGTAATTTGTAGAAATAAAAATTGAGGCACATGTATGTCATTGTTTACTACTGCCACATTCTGCATGTTTCTGTAGGACTTCACCTATCTAAGCATTTTATTGCAGTACTCGATAATTTGGACATTTACAATTAAATGTGCACGTTGTATCTTCTACACTGTAGCTAAAGTATATGAGAATAAACGATATTTTCTTATCATTAAATTATGTGGTTATTGTTGCTTTCTCTTTTTTATACCTCAGATTTTGGCAACTTTTCTTGGTATCAGTCATTTTAATTGTTTTGTACTCTGGGGAGGATGTGGCCATGTATGTTAATTCAAAAATTGATTAATGTGGTTCTAAATGTAAGTGCTCCAGTATAGCTTCAATTGACACTCCTCCTCTATACTGTTTGATTGTACCAGTTTTGGACACGACAGGGACAACATGATGGAATTTTTGACATTCTGCTGGTCATGTGATGGCTAAAACAGATGGCTGTATGTCCATGAGACCAGTGCACATGTGCCAGGCAGTAGTTGTGGTACATTGGTGTTGTTGTGCATGGATGAAGTGGATGTCGTCCTTGATGAGCATGATAAATGTTTTTTTCCCCACATAGAGCAGCCAATAACATTGTGTAAAAATATATTCAACATCACAATTTCCCCCATACACAAGATTAGAAGATTAACTGATATACAACAACATGCACACAATCCCTTCACTTTGCAGTCAAACCAGCTGAAGTGTTCCTCTGACGAGCAAATTAATGAGTTCATTATTGCAGATTTTATTTCAGGAATCATTTCAACAATCTGGTTTTCGGATGAGTGATGCAAAACTCAATCAAGCCTCAGGTCAAAACTTGAATTGTGATTGGATTATTGCTTGCTTCCGGTGCCAGGCCAGCGTGAGAATTT
Source organism: Montipora foliosa (assembly GCF_036669935.1). Taxonomy (NCBI): domain Eukaryota; kingdom Metazoa; phylum Cnidaria; class Anthozoa; order Scleractinia; family Acroporidae; genus Montipora; species Montipora foliosa. The sequence goes on from NC_090870.1 coordinate 54,252,417, forward strand.
GACAGGTGTAGCAATTTGCATAATCTGCCAAGGTCGTAACAAGCGTGATTTGCCTTTATTTTAAAATTAATTTCTCTATCCAATCTTTAATTCAAAATCATGGTGTCTCAAGTTTGAGGATACTGGTAAGATTACGGTAATGTTGCTAGAGTGAAATGACCGTTGTTTGGAAGATTATGCAAATCAGTAAACCTGTGAAATTCCCACGACAGCCTGGCACCGGGAGCCAGCAATATTCCAATCAAAATTCGAGTTTTCAACTGAGGATTGAGTTGAATTTTGCACTATTCATTCGACAAACAGATTATTCAAATGGTTACCGATATAAAATTTGCAATAATGAACTCATGAATCTGCTCATCAGAGGAACGCTTGAGCTGTTTTGACTGTAACTTTCTCAGTAACCTGGTTAACACATGCTTATCCCTTGCATTACATATAATTGTAACTGAATGTTATTCAATTTTTATTGTGTAGTATATTTTGGAATGTATGCCTCAGTTGCTTCCCTTAGTATTTTACCAATTTCCATTTGGTTTTTTTTTGGCAAGTTCAGTTTAGTAGTTATGCAATGAATTTGTGTAAACAAGATACCACATCACTTGTCCAGCCATAAGGGAATTGTAGAAAGCTCCACCAAACTTTAACACTTTGATGCCCAAACCGGCCTAAGCTGGCCAGACTTAGTATCTTACTCTGTCTAATGCCAGAGTATTTTACTCTGTCTAATGCCAGACGATTTTACTCGTCAATGGGGAACCCCTGGGAGCCAATGGGTTAAATTAAGACCATTGGCCTTTTGTAGTCTGTTATTTTTCTTTTGAACAGACCAACATTTTATTAGAATTTGTTCTTAATGACAAATGTCTTCTGTTCAATTTACATTTCATATGAAGCTGTTTTTTGTTATCAAGCATTTAGTTGACTCATATTTACATATGCTGCCCGCCATGCAGAGTCTTTTCACCTATATGCCCTTTAAATTAATTTGGGTTTCCTATTCGTTGAGTATAATTTCATAAATGCATCACAGAACTTCCTTTGTTTAAATGTTTGAACATTTTTAGTTAACTACCTGGTTCGAAAGAAACTCAAGTTCTGCAGAACTGCTACAACCCTTGACTTTTGAAGCTTTCTTCTTTTTTGTGAGGGGGTTCTCTTTTCGTTGTTAAATTTAGCATCAAAATATCTTCAAACATTCCTGGTGCATGCTCCTCGCTAGCCTGTGAATGCGGATGTATTTCCAAAAATCTGCATTCGCAGGCTAGCTCCTCACAAAAGCTTTCCATCTTGGAAGGGACATATACCGTAGATTTTCTCCACCATCTGCTTAGTGTCTGGTGAGGGCCTTGTGCAATTGCTGGAAAAGTGTGCTAAAGGTGGTTTCCCCTTTTGAAAAATGATTTCAAAATGGGGCAGATAAGAAGAGGTTTTCACTTGTTCCATTTTCATAGTAAAATTAATGCAAAATGTTATACATGTAGGTACTGAAGAGTTCAAGCTTATTGAATTTTTTATTGTATACATAGTTTGTTATGTGGCAAATGTTCATGTACTCTGTTTACATTTCTTATTACTTAATTTGATGACAAGGCTGATTTGTTATCATTGTTTTAAAAGAACCTAAGATGTGGCAGTGTCCCTGGTAACTCAGAATGGCAACGTCTTGGCATGCAGTTATGAATCCACCCTGATAGGTGTAGGTTTGAGTGAATGTTCAGCCCTTTAACCCCTAAGAGTTACCAATATTTTATTTCTCCTTATGTTAATGTCTCTTAACTGATCAAACATGAAGGTTCTTGAGAAAATGGGAAATGATCTACAAGTGAAAAAGGACTTGATTGTGAAATAAATTATTCTCCTCATACATGTATGTACCGTAGGAAATGTCTGGAGAACAGTGTGGAGAATGTGCATATTGATATATTTAATGGATTTAAATGGTTGACTGTGCTGAAGGTATTTTCATTTATTTGGCGAGATGGGTCTGGGTGTGTGCAACATTTCAGAGGGACTAAACTGTTTATCTTTTATTTTTCTCTGAATGATTTTAGTTTCATCCTTGAGTTCTTCATTTTTCTCCCGAAGTTGAGCCTTTTGCTGAGAAATGACTGTTGCATGTGAAATAAAACGAGAGCCTCATTTGTAATTGGGTGGCAATTTGTGCAGCAAGATTTTTTGGAAATTTCTTGTGCTTCAATTTGTTTTTGTTATTAGATCAATGACAATGTGCAAATATATTTGTTTATCTATTTAGATGGATAGATCGAAATTTTTGTTAGCAGCCTACTCTCTCATTCTTTGTCACTTTCCCTTTCCTTTTCCGGCACCTCAGTTCTTTTCCTCAGATCTCCACAGTCCGAAGTTTGGCTGATGGACGGGTATGAGCGCTATCCAGGGAATAGAAAATAATAGGTTCCCCCAGCAGGTGGAAAACGAGCAGTTTCTGAGGTTACGTTAACATAATACATCATGAAGAGAAAAAAGTTTAAAACCCCGAACAAACTTGCAACAACAAAACATAAACTAAACAGCCGAGGAGGCGAAGCCGGTCAGCCGCGGATTTTTGCGAGAAAAATCCTTGGCCGAAAGGGCAGTCGTTGAGCAAGAATCGTGTAAAGGTGGTCTAAAATAGAAAGACACGACACAAGATTTCAAACACACTAAAGCAGTTTATTAACTTCAGGTTTTATGTACCATTGCTAACTAGACGAAACATAACCTTCAATTTAGCCACAGACTCTCATCTGCCCACGAATTGAATGAGAAACGACTCTTTGAACTCCAGGCATACTTTAAAGTCTTATCAGTGACTGAACAAGAGACGAAGACAACAACAACAACAGAGACGAAAGTGTTTTCAACTCACGAATGGCTCCTCCGTTTGTTCCGTATGAAATGTCATTGAAGTCCATGAACAACAAGGAATTTAAAACTTTCATCAAAACGAATCAAAAGTCATTTTTGATATGTGTCACAGTAACAAATAACCTATCCAAAAATGCTTTTCAAAACCTTAGAGAAATCGAAACGTCCTTAGTTCACGGCAAAACTGTACCTTGAGCAAATTCTGAAACGGTGAAAGATTCTCTTCAAGAGAGCTGTGTCGATTGCTTGATAGTTATGAAATCACCGTTCCGATGTCTGCCGTCATGATCAAAACGGCAGCACTGAACAGTTGTGCCTTTCATTCACTTTGGAGTTGAAGGCCTTGGGCGAGCAAGACGTTGGAAATGGCCGTTACAATGACGTGTCAAATCTGCATTCGTCGTCCGCCATTTTGAAAATCGAATGGCGGGAGGAAGCCTGAGTCTTAGTGCGCATGTCCAGCCGTTTTTAAGCCCTGTCAGCGTGTACCACAATAAAAGTTTAATGAAGTTACACATCGCCTTGCTTTGAAAAAAACTTGTTGCCGCCAATTTTCCCGCGTTACGTGCCGACTCAGTGCGATTTCCCGCGCTTGGCTAAAGAACTGATTTAATTGGTCCCTAACCGCTTTCGTAACCCTCTTTGAGTCTGTTGTCATTGGTTACAGTGTTTCAAATACTTTCTTTTGAACTGACAGTATTTGTAAGCGCTGAGACTTCGAGAATTCATTGCAGAAATTAAAGGTAACACCGTGCCGCCAAACGGCAAAGCACGAAGCTTGATATACTCTCACCAAAGTTCCAACAGCTACAAGAGACCTGAATCTGGCTTCATTGTCAGTTTCACTTTCCAATATCTGCAGAACAGTTACATTTAGTATCAATGGTGATAAAATTACGAAATCTTCGTCCTCAATGACGCCTGGAAATCGTACAATACTTACGCCAGCTAAAGTTGTTAGACAATGCGTCTTGGCTTCAAAATCATAATGCTTTCGTAAAAGGACGGAGAAACTGAAAAATAAATAAACGCCAAAATTTTACAAATTTCTCTTGTGGTTGTCACCTTAAGGGTTGAGTGATAAGGAGAAATTACGTTATGGAGGTACATGTAAAATTTTATGACCTGCACTTCCCTAACACGCAAACGGATTTCTGCTCCACGATGGGTATAGAAAATTTGTACATTATTTATCAGTGGAATCAAAGCCCTCTTAACTGTTAACATTAGGAACGGAAGTTTAGCCCACACCTGAAATGTGTGGCATATCTTTAGATCCACTAAGCAGAATTTAAGATGACCAACAGTCATTTTAATCTACGAATTGAAACGATCGCCTGCACTTTGCTTGAGGGCTAATTTCTGGGAAAGCGATGTATCGATAACTCACTTTTCACACTTCTTCAGTGTGAACAACTGTCTCGTGGTGAATCAATTTAGACAGGTAGGTAGGTACTTTATTGATCAACATATCATAATTAAGTAAAGTACGATCGTCCGGGTGAGTGTAGTCCTGAGAAGGACTGTTTGAGGTGACATTGACTGACGTTTCGACAACCTGATCGGCAGAGTCTCTGATAAACATAGCAGCCTTATAACCGGTTGGCAGTTTCACAAATGGCTTTTCGGGACTTTCGAGAAACGGGCCCCAACCGGCTCAATTGTATTTAACGAATACAGTAGAAATTTTAAAAAGTGAGAAATACAGTAAATTACAACAACGGTATATCTAATATTTCTTTAGTTCCGATGTAATTTTATCAATTTCACTGTAGTCATCTTCAGTTATTAATATGTCGAATAGTATATTGAAACTATTATTTGACAATTTCTAATTCTTTCAGGTACCTCACTTTTCAGTCCATACATGAAAAAGCGTTTTTTTGCAAGTCAATTCTAGTTACGAGTTGCGTCAGTGTTTTAGCAGCTACTCAGTACAACTATAGGGACTTTTAAGGTATGCAGTTCTTGATTTCTTGTTAACAAACAAATGCGCATATCATGAGGGGGGAGTTCCGCACTCTCTCAAAACGTTATATTCATTGTTTGTGGAAGCAGCGTAGCCGAGTGGTCAGGGATCCCAGGTTTGACACGAGTTCTGACGACGTTCTGACAGAGGTTCATTTGTGCCCTACTCCCTGGTTCAACTTTTCGGCAGCACTTTTAAAAAGCCAACTGGTTTGCCTCTTAAAAGGTGATTTCTTCTGTTGTTTCATTAATATTAATTTGACCCTGTGGAGGATTGGTCAATTACGTAATTTGAATTTCATCGACGAGCCGCCGAGCTACTCAAACATATGCCTTACTCGTTCTTTAAACATTGAATTGCACCGACAAGCCGCCGAGCCACTCAACGATGTACCTTACTCGTTCTTTTACAGTGAATTTCACCGACAAGCCTCCGAGCCACTCAAGATATACCATACTCGTTTATTCCGCGCGCTAGCAATACTTCATGGTAATTCAAGACGAATTTACGGACGAGTTCATTTCCTGAATGAGTTTCATTGTTATTCAAAGCAACTTTTGTTATGCAGGAATGTGCCTTCGAACAATGGCTCGAGCGCCAACTACGTAGTTTTCATCATGGAAGGGAGAGTATTTATCCTCCGTTAAGTGAAATATAAAGTGGAGTCAGAAACCCATAAGGGTTGAAACGTGTAACGCGCGTTCACAGCTTCCGAATATTCATTGCTAAGTACCATATTTGGAAACCCCTCGCTCCAGTTAATTTCCCGCGAGAACATTGGTGGTATTTCGTCACGGTGTTCTTGCGAACTGATTGGTTGAATGTTTCTCTCTTGTTGTTCCAAATATGGTAATTAGCAAATTGAATATTCGGAATCTTGTTTCCCAGCACACAAGGGACCGTTACACGTTTCAACCCTTATGGGTTTCTGGTGGAATTTCATACTGTTATATTATGTGTCTTTCATTATCCACTCTTTGTTTTATGTCATCACTCGCTCAGTAGTTGGAAAATGCCACTGAATACAAATGCGTAGCTCTTTCCATAGGAAAAATGTTATATTTTGGTGCAATTTCAAAGTTAAAAGGACATCTGTTATAGTTGGACAAATCTAAATCTGAGACCGGAGATCGGTACATAAATCCTAATCCTCAGAAAGCCGCTCTTTGTCCTTTCACTTCGTATCTGCTTGGAACAGAAAAAAGGAAATCTCTCGAGCCATTTTGGCAAAATGGCAGATTTCTCTTTGTATTTAAAGCCAGTTATATGCTATTACCGGTGTTTCGAATAGGCCATTTTCGAAATATCAAATATTCAGCTTGATAGTGAAGCAGCGAGGACAAAAACAACAAAAACGTTGGAATGCATGTGAAAAACTATTTACATGTCATCCACTTTCCTTTGTCTTTGTCCTCTAAACCTCTCTTTCAAGCTGAATTTTAACATATCGAAAAAGGCCTATTTCGCGCGCGAGAGCCTTATGAATAATTGATGAATGATGTCCGGCCATTCAGCGCGATGAACAGTACATTGTACCAATCCAAAATGACAGGAGGCAGAAGGCTGGCTACTCTAAAGTGCTGCAGTGGAGCTGAGCCAAAGTATCCCTAAGACCTCCAGCGAGGAGGTGGATCAGTCCTCCGCTTAACAGAATCAGTCGAACTACAGCTTGCGAAATATGAACAAGCACTTTCACAGTAGAGACTTACTTTAGTAATATAGTACATAAAGATATCCTGACGTTCTTGCTCGAGCATTTACACCAAGGAGATACATGTTCGACGATCTAAAAAAACAAACCAAGGAAATAACGATCTTTCAAATGTCATGTCATTGTAAAAGTAAGTTTTCAAGAGGTAATTATTCCTTGTATCACGTCAAACAAACCGGCTCTGAACTGAAAAAATTAATTTTTTGCGCGAAAGGGAAACGCCTGATATTTTTTCAAATGAAATGCGCACCTCATTTGTCACTATTTAGAGTTTACCCTTTCACAGTTCCCAGTTCCCCTCCTCAAAATCGACTCCCAGTCAATTACATCTGGCTGGGTTTTTGGTGCTCCGAGATCACACATGGATCGTATGGCGGTATGCATTCGGCCGATCCCATTGAGCCGGTTTGTAACATAGTGGCACCAAATTAGCACCTATTGTATTCTACATTTCGCATACGCATATGTAAGTAGGTTGGCACATTGTGCATGTAACATAGCGGCACCTAATTAGCACCTATTGTATTCTACATTTCGCATATGCATATATAAGTAGGTTAGCACATTATGCAAGGCCAGAGAGCACACACAAGCACGCGGTGTGTGTGAATAACGAGAATAAACTCCATCGACATCCGACTACATGGTGGCAGCATTTTACAAGAATAATCGCTAGAATCAAATCGAAAGAGGCCAGCAGAAGCGAATTATGGCAACAGCAACGTCTTTTGCGTCGCCACAGATGAACTGGGACGCTCCTGATCCGATAATTGCATTCGCAAGATTCAAACAAAAATGTCAGCTTATGTTCTCAAGCGTTCTCAAAGACGCCGATGACGAAGAAAAAGTGAGCTATATTTTACTCTGGTCGGGTGAAAAAGGTCTGGATATTTACAACAGTTGGACATTCACAAAGGAGGAAGAGAGGAAAAAACCTGCCATTATTTTCGAACGGTTCGAGAATCAATTGGAGCCGAAGACGAGTCATCGAATTCACAGATACACACTACAAGGAATGCGACAAGAACAAAGCGAGCCAGTGGATGATTTTATCTCAAGATTAAAAAACCTAGCAGCAAAATGTCAATTTCGCGACAGCACCGAAGTCGAAGACAGAGTTCTAGATCAGCTTATTTGGGGGTCAAAAAACCCCGAGGTCCAGAAGTCCCTCATAGGCCGAGACAAATCATTGTCCCTTGCAGGCGCTATCGAGATTGCAAGAAGCCACGAGGCGACAAGTAAACATATGAAGACATTGGCAGGAAGTAGCGAAAGCCATCAAGAGGATAGAAGTGTAGATGCCATTCATAAGGAACAAGAAAGGGAATCCTGTAACAACTGCGGAAAACAACACCCGAGGAACAAATGTCCAGCCTACGGTACACTATGTCGAAAATGCGGCAAAGCTAATCATTGGCAATCTGTCTGCCGATCCAGTAAACGGAAACAATTTATCCAAGGAAGAAAGCCGGTTTTCAAAAAATCTATTCACACGATTGAAGACAGGGGCGATGAAGACAATGATGAAATTCTCACAATTAGTACAATCAAGGTTAACACCATAGAAGACACGCAACATTCGATGACACATGACACACGCGATGAAGTCTTTGCAACACTGGAAATAACCCAGCCTGAAAAGAAGCGGAAAATTAATCTCCAGTGCAAGGTGGACACAGGTGCACAGAGCAATGTTTTGCCTATCAGGCTACTTCGCATAATCGCCCCAGAGAAGTTTGATGACGAAGGAAACCTCAAACCAGAAGTACTGGAAAAGAATGAAGCCGTCCTCTCAGCATACGGTGGCTCTGTAATTAAGCAGCTTGGCACTATAAACATCTTGTGCAAGTACAAAGAGAAGAAGATTAACTGCATTTTCTACGTCACGGATACTTCAGGGCCAGCTATCCTCGGTCTAAAAGCGTGCATTGCACTAAAACTAGTCTCCCTCCACTGTACGCTAGGAACAAATCAATTAAACCAGGCTGATCCAAATAGCAGCTTCAATTCTCCAGCTCAAAATCCGGGTGCTTGCAAGAAAAACTCGAGTTACATTGGAAGTCATATACCACTAGAAGAGCGGCCATCAATCACAAGTAAACAAGAGCTGATGGATATGTACCCAGAATGTTTCAATGGTACAGTTGGATGTTTTGATGACTACACATACCACATCACACTGGATCCTGAAGTATCACCGGTGGTCCATGCACCCCGCAAAGTACCTATAGAGTTGAAAGACAAATTACAAGCCGAATTACGCGAGATGGAAAGCCAAGATATCATTGCGAAAGTAACCCAACCTACGGATTGGGTTAACTCCCTGGTCATTAGAGAAAAAGAAAATGGGCGACTTCGGTTATGCCTCGATCCCAAAGACCTGAATAAGGCGATCAAAAGAGAACATCATCCCATACCCACTCTAGAGGAAATCACACCCAAATTATCAGGAGCAAAGCTTTTTAGTAAGCTCGACGCTCGCAATGGCTATTGGAATGTCAAACTAGATGACGAGTCCTCGTACCTGACAACATTCAATACACCATTTGGTCGGTATCGTTTCCTCAGAATGCCGTTTGGCCTACGAATGAGTCAAGATATTTTCCAGTTCAAGATTGATGAGACGTATCGTGATTGCCTGGGAGCCATTGGTATTGCAGATGACGTCACAGTCTATGGAAAGAACGATAAAGAGCATGACCTACACCTACATGAAACCATGGAACGTACCAGACAGGCCGGCATCAAGCTCAATGACGAGAAGTGCGTTATCAAAACAAAGGAGTGCAATTTCTTTGGTATGCTCTACACACCAGACGGTGTCAAACCCAGCCCAGATAAAGTCAGAGCCATAGAAAGTTTAGAACCGCCTAAAGACAAGAAGGAGCTTCACACCTTTTTGGGGATGGCAACCTACATGAGCTCATTCATCCCCAATTTAGCTGACCACACTGCCCCCTTAAGAAACCTCTTAAAGGAGAACGTTGATTTCACATGGAATCCATCACATTCGAAAGCCTTTGAGAAGGTGAAGGCATTGATATGTACCACAACGACCTTGGCCTACTATGACAGAAAGGAACCAGTTGTCCTCCATGTTGATGCATCAATTAAGGGCTTGGGCGCAGCTCTCTTCCAAAACGACAAGCCGATAGCCTTTGCATCGAAAGTACTTACCCCTGCGGAGACCAGATATGCTAATATCGAACGGGAACTATTGGCAGTGGTATACGGCTGCGAAAAATTCCATTCGTATCTCTATGGAAGATCGTTCGTGGTTAAAACAGACCATCGTCCCCTGGAACAGATCCATAAAAAGAACCTGATGCAAGCACCTCCACGCCTTCAAAGAATGCTGTTGCGTTTACAACCTTACGACTGCGTCATTAAATATCTTCCAGGAAGAGAAATGGTTACAGCTGACGCCCTGTCACGCCTTTCGCCGTTGGATGAATTTGAAGTGTCGGACATGAATGTGAAAGTTCACCATCTAATCAGAATCACCCCAGTAAAAATGGAAGAGTTCAAAAAGGAAACTGCGAAAGATGAAACCCTGCAGCTTCTAGCCCACAAAGTTATGCAAGGTTGGCCTGACAGTGGGAAGAAAATCACTTCGGCGCTAAAACCATACTGGCCCCTACGAGATGACATATCAGTAGAAGATGGGCTGATACTTCTTGGAAGCCGTGTTATAGTACCTGAACCCTTGAGAGGCAACATCTTGCAGCAAATCCACGGAGGGCACTTTGGTATGGAAAAATGCAAGCTACGAGCCAAATCCTGTGTTTACTGGCCAGGCATATACAGAGAAATTGAAAACCTTGTAAACTCATGTTGTGTCTGCCAGAAGTACCACAATTCCCAGCAAAAGGAGCCAATGATACCAACAGAGATCCCTTCAAGACCGTGGAAAACACTGAGCGCAGACCTTTTCTACGCTCAACAGTCGTGGTTCCTCATAGTTGTCGACTATTATTCCAAGTTCCCATTTGTCAAGAAACTTCAAAACCTTACATCCGGGGCTGTCGTTAATGAAATGAAAATGCTATTCGCAGAAAATGGAATCCCAGAATCTCTTCAATGCGACAACGGCACTCAGTTTACATCCGGCGAGTTCCATCAACTGGCAAGCCAGTACGGGTTTGAAATTGTGACGTCATCTCCACATTACCCACGTGGCCATGGGTTCGTTGAACGTCAAGTCCAAACGGTTAAGAAGACGATCCTGAAATGCAGAGAGACTAAAGAAGACATAGATCTAGCCCTGCTGGCTCTACGAACAACGCCCCTGAGCTCCAATATACCGTCACCAGCTGAATTACTGAATGGCCGAGTATTTAAATCCACACTTCCTGGTAAGATCCAGCCATCAAAGAACCAAGAGGAAGTTAGAAATTGGCTCAAAGCGAGACAAGACAACCAATGCCACTATTACAACAGACACACCAAGGAGCTCCCTGAATTACACAGAGACCAAGCTATCTATGTACAAGACCCTGTGAGAAAGACATGGAATCCTGCTAGGGTCATAGATCGGGGAGAGACACCCCGCTCATATCTCATAGAAACTGGAACTGGTGCCCAATTGCGAAGGAATAGAATCCATCTTAGACCGAATAATGCTTCCAACAATTCGGCAAACATCTCTTCGGACTCCGTGTCCCAAAGAAGCATGACTGCACAATATTCAAGCGCCGTTCTACGAGAATCCACCGCGGCAGGCAATTCAGCAAATGACCCATCAAGTGGCAAGTTGACTATACAGCCCTCAAGCTCCAATCCACAATGTTCTAGTGTAACAGGAGAGGCCGAGAAAGGACCAAGAAAATCCCGCGCGGGACGTGAAATCCGGGCACCGGAAAGACTTAATCTCTGACGCTTGCCTTAATAGTTTATATTAGTATGATACATAAACACTGGACAGAAAATCCCTATATATATATATATTGTTACCAGTTTTATTCGTTGTCAACATATGGACAAGATATATTGGCCCGAATGAAGATATTGTGATATTGTTTGTTTTCCATTTAATTAATATAGTTTTAAGAGAAGGGGATGTAACATAGTGGCACCAAATTAGCACCTATTGTATTCTACATTTCGCATACGCATATGTAAGTAGGTTGGCACATTATGCAAGGCCAGAGAGCACACACAAGCACGCGGTGTGTGTGAATAACGAGAATAAACTCCATCGACATCCGACTACACGGTTAATCCTGAAAAGCCCTTGGTCAACTAAGCGCACATGCACATTTACATTTCAAGACCATTGGACAAAATCATCAGCTATACACTGGGCTCTACTTTCCTCAGTTTCCTTTTACAACGACTTCAGAATATTTAAGCAACAAGTTATTGCCACTTTTGGTAACCGAATGCAGAAGGTAAAATGAACAGGGGTTTCAATGAACTTTGAAGTAGCGGCTGGTTTGAGTGTAGACTGCGAACAGTCTCTCTTTTGCTCGAAAACCCGCCAAGAAAACGTGATATGCGCTATTCGCAGCTTCGCCCCTCGCATATCATGTTCTCTCGGAGGCTTTTCGAGCAAAAGAGAGACTGTTCGCAGTCTAATTTAAATGGAGCAACCGACCGTATCAACAAGAAGAGGCCTAACGGCCCCTTTCTGGGCACATTATTTTTAAAAGAACGCTCCCAAACGCCACATTCCAAAAGCAAAATTGACGATCATGTTAAGACGGCTTTATGTTGCCATTATCCCAATGAGTTTTAATCTTAGGTTTGAAAGAATCTTCGGTTAATTTGCTCAATTTAGGGAAAAAAGTAGCCGACTTCTCTGAGTGAAGCAGCCGCCGCTTTTCGTCGGCTGTCTGTACTTATTGAAACCACTGAACTAGTAGTACTACTACTACTACATCACATGCATAACAAGTAGTGCGTTTTTCAGCGTTACCTTTTCCCTGTGTCTCAATGTTAACGCTGCACCTTCCTCCGATAAAAACATATTGGAGAAGATTCTAAATGATAGTAGCACGTTGGCTTGAGGATTATCATCCCTGTGAATAACGAGAAAAATAGCAATAATATGAAAGAAAAAAGTAACACTCATTGATAAAAAGTGCATAAAGGAACGACAAATAACCACTCGAGAAGAAGGGAAACGACCAGTAGTTCTCACCATCTTTTGAGATGCCACACCGCAAAGCACCTGGAAACGAGGTTGGCGAGGGGGAAAACGCCTCGGAAAGTTAATGACTTGGTACAAAGCGCTTCGCAATGCACCCGACCACTCTTTACCAAATTCCATCCGATGCCTTAAGTCAATATTACATGCCCTCCACAGAAACCACCTTTCCCTTTAGCGTTAACTGAAATACACGAGGCCAAAACGTTTTTTTACTTTGAAGCGTGCGATTCAAGATGACAACAAAGAAAATATCCAAAAGAGTTGGAGGGACGATCCTGTCATTTTTGCTTCACGCTTCCGCCGATAAGTTTACAAGGCAAGCTCCACAAAATTCCGAAATGTTATAGGCATTTTAATACTGGTACTCGTCACAATTTTTGGTGTAGTGGTTAGCGCGTCGGACTCCCATCCCCCCTTCCCAAACGCCACCCTTGGGGACCCAGGAGCAGTCAGTAGAGGCGGGAGAAAACAGCGACGATATCGATCTTGCAAACTTTCGTCTTCGTTTTCTCCCGCCTCGACTGACTGCCCCTGGGTCTCCGAGGATGCCCGCCCCCAGGGTCGCTGGCTCGAGGCCTGGCGACTAAGCCTGGCTCAATCGCCGTGTTGTTTCCTTGGACAACGACTTCTTTCCAAACTGTCTCTCTTCCTCAAATAAAAGCATGATAAAGGGTAACGCTGCGATGGACTAGCATCCCCTCTAGGGAAAAAACATCGATACTCTCAGTCACTTCATGCTACTTGAAACAGGGAAAAGCTCCGACCTTGAGGGCCCTCAGTAGCTGGTGTTCGACTTTGCCTTTGACTTGTCATAATCACTGAACGACCAACCGTATTGAAATCCGTGCTTTGACTTGGATTCTGCGCATTCCCTTAATGTTGGTTTTTGAACTAAATGTCTATCATCTCAGTTCCGAATTTGGAACCCAGGATTTTCGTCTTACTTTCGCCGGTCCTTTAAGGGTGGAAGCGGAAGGTTTTGTGTATAGCATCTAATGTTAACCTTTGCTGCCATATTTGTTACTGTTTGTGGCTTCTAAGACGAGATAGGAGGCGAATGTATGGAATGCTGCTTTTGTACCAACCAAAAACTTAAGTTCCACGAATCTTTTACCTTGTGCACGCAAGCAGGTGTGCTGTGATATTATCTCCCTCAGAACTACTGAAACATAGTTTTGCAACGGACGAAAACCGTACTGCCAGACGAAGGATATCTAAAGCTGTTACAATGGAAAGTAGCGCAGAAGTAAACAATGAAAAAGATGTCAATTTACAGGCGATTTTCATACTGCAAATGTCCTAAGTACAAAGACCCTTTGTTCACGTATAGCAAATCAGACCCTGGTTAGAACTTTAAGAGGCCGTTTTTTGTGATCTCCGAAAGGCCTCGGCTGATACACTCGCTAAGACCTTGATTCTTCAGGATGTCACAAAATCTAATTTCAATAACTGTTTTATGATACATCGTTTTAGAAAAATTAAACGATAAAATTACTGATGCAAGGAACGACAGGCGAACCGTGTGTCACCCACCAGCTTTTAAGAGTGATTACAAATCAACTTTCGTGCCTTTGGCCAATAATTCATAACGCGCGCAAGCTTATTAAACAATTTACCATAGGTTCTTAGCTAATCAGATTTAATATAGAGAGTGCAATCTATAATGTTTAGTTTTACATTTCATATCGATAACATCAAATTCGATAGGGAAGATTTTGGCCTGTGACACGCGTCGAAAACCAATGGCTGCGGTAAAACGAAGATTGTGGTACAACAGTCCTCACAGTAGTATGAAAAATAAATTGTAAACTGCACAATAGCACACAACCGCCTAAGGCTGTGTCCATTCCCCTTACCTGGAAAGAGTACATTTGGCGGCCATTTCAACGCTTTTACGAGGGCTGAAAGGTGCTCTATTTTTGGTGATCTAGACTTATCCGTGCTCGCGACGTCTCCCAATAAATCTGTAAAAAAAGGAAGACTTAGATCGGCGTACAATTACAACATCAGGCTGCCCTGTCGTTCAGTTTAGCCCCTTAAGGAGCCCGCAAAGCAGGAAGCAATGTTGCGGAAACATTGTTGCAGAAGAAAATGTTCTCCTGTTTGCGGCCCCAGGAATCATTTGTTGCGGAAGCAAAATTTGCTTCCCGGGAACCAAAAATATGTCTGAATTTGTTCAGAAACATTTTGCTTCCTCAGCAAATGTTTCCTCCTTTGGTCACCGTGGAAACATTTCGGGAAACAATGTTTCCGCAACAATCTTTCATCGTTTGCGGGCACCTTTACGTTTATTTTGGGCAACCTGTATTAAATTTTTGTTCCAAGTTGCGGTTGTAAGGATGGAGTGCAAATGAAGTAAAATTATTTTTATTACAATTTCAGCGGTTTTCACAAGTTTTCATGGTTTCGGTGCCATCAAACCAATAGTCAATCACAGCAGTCATTGGCAAATCTAATGCGCCAATCAAAAGCCGGCGTTAAGCGCGGGAAAAGGTCAGTGAGGAAGACATAAACAAACTCTGATTGGCCGAAAATTTGGCGAGATGTTTTAAGCCAACCAAAAACCGTAGCCATGCAAACCAAAGGCGATCGATTGAAAACCACTCTCATTGGTGGATACAACGGAATCTAGAAAACTTACCCAATAAGGCTTTAAGTTCGTCTTCTTTTAACTTTCGATCCTACGGAATGTGAGAACAAAACATATTCAGTCAGGCGTGGACGTTTATTTCCTAACTCCCTTACAAGGCTAGACAAACATAACACTACCACGTAGTCGACAGAAAAATAAGACTGACAGAGATCACGGGTGTCGATTTCCGAAGATGGAAGCAAAAATTGGTAAACTTTGAATTTGAAATTCCTTGTGAGTATGACATTCTGTTTGCCCAAGTCTCACCTCATCTATAGTAGCGTTGAATTCTTTTAATTTTCCCCCGATTGCAGTTATGTTAGCACTGTCAAATGACACAACGGAAGTCTGAAAGCAGAATATAAACACCGCATAATCAACTCTCGTCTTCAGTTAAACTGATAGACCTTAATTTTCAAAGGATTATGAATCGCATACTTTAGGAAAGTAAGTGTTTTGGCAAACTGCGGGGTCTCCATTCGCCGATGTGGTTTGCCTTGATCTGTAACTACTGGCACCTAAAACATTAAGAAGAACAGCACCAACAATGATGAAACGAAAGCGAAACTAAATATCTGAAACCCACGCCAAATGTATCTAAGAGGGACACAGCAAGAGAGGAAACGAACGAGAAAAGAGGGAGAGTCTGGGGAACACAATGGCAGATCATCTGAGTTAAACAAGCCCGCAACGGCAGGAACAGGGCCTGAACAGAGGGCACACTTCCGAGTCGTACAAAGATGGGATAGGTTGTCCCCTCTACACACTGCCAGTACCCGAACAGAATACGAAACTGCTTGTATAATATACCAGCCTCGTATCTTTCAACAGAAACCCTTACAATGGAGTCTGAGTACGCCCACGCAGCGGGAATCCCGTTCTAAGCACGCGCAATAAGAAAAATATCGATCCCCCAACCTTATGGGCGTGCCCGTCCGGGAAAATCGTCTTTCAATTTCACGTTCTGTACTGAGGCCTTGAAAAAAGTTAAAATTCTATCAGTTCACTGCACAATCGAACTTTTATTCCTCCAGTTACCCACAGGTTTCATAAATTATTGAAAAAAAAAAAAAAAGAAAAACGAAAAAAAATATGTATGATTTTTGTCAATTGACATGTTTTGAGTTCTTTGGTTGATTACGAGGTGAGGGCATTTGTCCACTTGTCAAGTGGCCAAAGAAGGTCGCTTGTTCGAGAGTGAAATCTACTTGTCCCACACAACCGGGTAGGGAGTTTTCGTGAACGCTGCCTCTGCCCCATATGCTTCCGGAAGACATGCAGCTTTTTGTTAGAGGTATGTGTTTCTTGCAAACCGAACAAAGACAAGAACACCGCAGGAAATGATATCGAGCACTGATCTGATTAAATTCATCTTAAAAGAATCTTTATCACCTGTAAATGGGTCAAGTCCGCGTCCTCCTCCTCCTTCTTCATGTCCTCCAACAGCGGGCTGCTGTGGAGAATAAGACGGCCTGTAGCTACCCCCACCTTAGATACAACGCAAAATGGGTGAGCAAACAGTAATCTCAGTAACTCTATTTGCGAGACGATAAGATACTCATTCATGCATTAGCAGCGAAATGAAAACGACATTGGCATAAACACGTCCAACAAACGCTGCCACAATAGATAGCACTGATCATTTCCGCACCTGTAAAAGGATCAACCGCTCCTCCTCCTCCTCCAAAACTGACGTCAGAAACTCCTTGGGACGGTGCTGTAGATGGAACATACCGTGCACCTCCTGTATCAACAAAAAAAATCACATTAAGCGGATGATAATGTTGAGTTTTGAGCACCGAAGATTCGTTGGGGGAAGGGTAGGTGGTAATTATACTATCGCAATTTTTCGCCTCCGTAGTTTCTTCAAAACGGCTTTAAAAGCATATTGGGAAGGTCGTTGAGAAAGTACTTTGTTCTATTTTCTTTAATGAAGAGGCAAGTAATATTCCCGTGAAATCATGTCCGAAATCATGATTTTTTTTAGATGAACGCAACTTTTTTCTACTAATTTATTCAACCCAAAGACTAACTGGTAATTAACAAAACATTGAAAAATTTACCGTCATTTGAGGTAGGGTGTGCTGTGCTTTGCTAACACCTTGTCCATATAAGACCGAGTTATAATAATATTTAACTGAAAACGGCACCACGTAACTGCATCAAAGGATCAGACACGTTCCATTTTGTTTATCAAATAGTAACAGATGTAAACGAAAGATAGAAGAGATCCTCGAACTTACTATAAGCAATAGACCAATTTCGATGGATTAAAATTCAGTCCTAAACAAAAGACATCATTTTGAGACTCTGGGGATTAAATACAAGTATTTGTACGAGTTTATTCCCCAGAGCCTCGAGATGATGCCTTTTGTTTTGGACTGAATTTAAATATATCGAAGGTGATCTATTGTCTCTTATAGACACCAGGCAAACTCAGGCGGCTTAACCTGACAGGATTCGAACCCAGGACCTCTGCGAGACCCGTTCAATGCTCTACCAACTGAGCTATGAAACCACTTAGCTGGGAGCCGTTTCTTTGATTTTTTAACATAAACATTTCTTTTAGTAACATATGTACAACATTCGAGAGATTTAGCATCGCGTTGATGTGGAAAGGGAGACGTAAAACGACAGGCTTCTACTTGTGTTAAAAGCAAGAAAATTACCTTATTCTAACACCTTACTATCTCCCTTTAATGCTTTAATTGAATACTCCTAATCAGAATATACCCGTACTATACTAGGAGTTCAAATAGTAACTGGCTCATCACCTCCGAGTTAGCCAATCAATGCGCGGTTGGGAAGCCACTTGATATTTGTAGACAACAGGCAAGTGATGAGATACAATCAAACAAGTTTCTAGGGTTTTTCGGGAAAACGCAAATTTCAGCCTGAAGTTTTCCGTTCGTCGTAAACGCGATACTGACTAAATCTCTCTTTCTAGTAAGTCGCCATTTTCTCACCAGTAAACGGATCCCCGCTTGTTTCAGCTTGCTGTCCTATCGTGACTCCTTTTGTGTTCTTCTGGATGAAGTCCACGACTTGATCCAAAAACATCTGGCTCAGGTCATTCCGCTCCAAAAACTGATGAGCGGCCATCCAAGGATCATCTTCAAACAATTTCAAAGAAGCAAGAAAATCAACAAGAGAGCGAGAGAGAGAGCGAGAGCAATCGCCTAATCTACAAGATGTCCTGAAGCCCGTTACTTTCGCATTTTCACAACCGAATAGTTATCGGAACGTTCGAGAAACAGGTCCCTGGGATCCACACAGACCCACTGAGATGATATACATGGGTTTGATTCTTCTCTCTTCTGCTTCGCGATGTTATTTGTCTCGATGCGTTCATTGTAGGGTTTCCCCTCTCAACCCAACATTTACTTTGAATGGACGTTCTCAATTTGATTTCATTTGTAGTCTTCCCAATTTGTGGGGGCCTTGTGCTGGGCTTCGATAGCTTGAGACGTACAGAACTGATTATTATTATTATTATTATTATTATTATTATTATTATTATTATTATTATTATTATTATTATTATTATTATTATTATTATTATTATTATTATTATTATTATTATAATAGGGTATATACATGGATAATTACTGCAAAGGCTATATTATAAGTAGTTGAAACCATGCGCGATGTTTCCTGTGCCATAATGAAAATCTAAGAAACGGGGAAAGTGTGCATCATAAATGAAAAAAATTTTATTACAATCTTTCGCTACAAGGCCTTCACTATCCGAATATGGAACCTATACATCAAGCCTAGGAGATGATACTTTCAAGTTCATGCCATAACACATACCCGTTAGATTATACGGCAGCTTCATCCGAGGGGTTCCTTCTTGTATCTCAACATCAAACACAAAGTCGTACTCCTACAGGACAAATGCAATTCCTGGTTGAACATAGGCTCTAATCACGATTGCCAGCATTAGAAATGATGCACGTGTAAAGAAGGAGTGACTTAAGACTGATTATTCGCAAAGCTGGAAGTTAATAGACTTTTCGCGGGGTAAGGATACTGTACTATTTCTTTCAAAGCAAGATGGTCCAACTTCCTAGAGAAGTAATAAACAGTAACAGTTTCGGCAGTTTCGCTCAATACCACATCTAATGGGCCTTATTCGCGCGGTGGCCATATTGGCCATATACAATAGATTTCATACCCCGAGCCTCGAGTTGAAATGTTTGGAAACGAGTTTCGGTGCGCAAAACAATCCCTCGGGATTCAACATGGCCGCCGTGTGATTACGCCTATACACATCCGCATTCCATCCCACCAACCGCTCCACGCTCCCTTGTAATTTGTCAAAATACCTTGCCATTATACATTTGTTTGTTGGTCTGTCGTGAAGCACCTTCTGTTCCAGCAGATCCAACAACTTCTCCTATCTAACAAAGGAAAGGGCGACAGAAGTTCATCGCGTATATTCTATACCATTGATTCGTTCACCTCTTACGGGATATAACTCGAACTAACAAGTGACCAGTTCCCAGTTGGCTTTGATAGTTCAGCTGGTAGAGGAGCGCAGCGCAATCGCGCGGTCCTGGGTTCGAGTCCCGTTCAAGCCTGGATTTTTTCTCAGCCTGAGGCTTTCTTTGCAGCTGCTTAAGTTGCCGTTTAACTGTCATGACCTTCGACTCTCATGAAGTACTAGGTAATATGCGTGTTAGCAAATTAAATGAATGATATTTATCCAGGAAGCTCCACTCACCCGAAAGTGGTTTTCAGGGAGGTTCTCCATCCGATCGAATTGGAATTTAGAGATGTTGGTTCTTGAAAAGAGGGGAAAAACGGAGAACCCCGAGAAAAACTCAGAGCAGATTAAAAACCCTACAACAAACTTAACCCACATATGGCCACGAGTCCGGAATCGAGCCCAGGACACATAAGTGGGAACTGGAACTGGAACTGGAGGATACTTATGTTGACGCACCTACTTTAGTTAATAACTTGAGCAAGATGAACGTAAAATAGGCTTGTAATTCTGTAATTTTGCAACGTATTGTAATAACTCTAGTTCATCTCTGTATCGTTTATATAGATCTATCTTCCTTTTCTTTCCTTTCCTTTTCTTTCTTTTCTTAATCTCCTCCTATTTAATTACTTTATGTTCAAGTGTCCTCTGCTCGCTTCGACTAGCTGACCTATATGCGAGCAGAGGAGATTGCCATTTATATTTCTGTGAGAGAATAAAAAAATGAATAAATGAATGAATGAATGAAGTAGGAGGCGATTGCTATCACTACTACGCCATCCCAGCTCCCCTAAAGCAACACGTCTGTTCGAACACAGACGCGTGCAAACTGAGAGAATAATGCTGATGCCCCATGTACCACTTACAAAGGAAATGCTGATTTTATACAAAGACATGGTGTGCGAGGCTTAACCTGATTGTGCAATATAACGGCATTTTGGGGGAGAGGCTAGTATGAATCAACTGGTGGCTAAATGCTACGATGAGTGGGAATCAAGTGGTGACTAAATGCAACGAAGAGAAAAGAAGTTACCTTTTCCCATTTGGATTCCATGCCATTCCACTGAAAAACACATAGGAAATTAATTTTCATGTAAGTATCGAAAGCTATTTTCGTGATTTTTTGGTTTGGCTATCATGATGTTTGCTGATTGAACCAAAACATCTCCGGCTCGTGCATCGCTCTTAGTCGATAACCGATGAAACTGAGGGTAAACCGGTATTAACATAAAAGAACAAAAATTATGCGGAAAAAAAAACCTTGGATTTTAAGGTTAGCTCTAGACATGTAATAGGGTTTTGCTTTGGCAGGTAAGTCGGAAAACACTGCTGCCTGCTCGAATGCCAAGAGACCAAGTTGAAGCTCATTATAGGAGAATCACCTGATGACATTCAATGATATTTCCCCTTCTGATAAGTTTTGTTTGCCCACTGTTGTTCCCTGAAAGATTGAAAAATATAGTAATAGGAAATCTGAAATCTCCCTAATTCTAAATCTGCTGACTTGTGGCTTGTTCATAACTGACAACTATTCTTCTCTTCGGAGCTTTAATGAGCCCACATTAAGCAGGAGGCATGATCCTTAGTGGGGCCGTTTCTCTCAAAGCGGAAATGCTATTACTATAGCTTAACATGCTTAAAGACTTAAAGGCGGATCTAGAATTTATAATATATTAAGTGAAAAAATAGGGGCCTACCATTCGACAAAAAATTCTGCGGAAAGTTTGGATGGAAGTCAAATGGAACGGTCCATTTTGGTTCAGTCCGACCAGAATATTCGGGTCCATCTTCGAAGGTGGTCACGTATGACAAATAAGACCAGTCGGAATAAAATGTCCCTTTCTATTTGATCAAACTGTTATTCATATTTTCTAATTAAGCATTATAATGCTTACAAGAAGCTCACGTGACACTCTCTGATAGGCTAAAACAATATAAGAACTCACGGTTGGCTTGGCTCGGTTGTTCGCCTGGAGTGTACAAATTGGGTACATGAAATTTCCGAACTTTCAAACCGGAATTTTTGGTCGAATGGTAAGCGCCCAATACCTTTCATAACTGTCTTAAAATAACCTTGTTATTAGGGACCTTTAGCAAGGACGATGACGAGGGCTACGAGAACGTTGTGTAAAAATATTATTTCCAGTTAGTGTAATAAGTTTGCGATTACTTCAAGTCGCTCGGCTTGGAAAGTGTGAGTCCACATTCCAAGATTAAAATTGGTGAGAACGGTGTGGATATTTAGAGAGAAAATTGAAAATTCATAGTCAGGTGCTCTCGTCCGTCACATGACCTCAAATTTGATCATTTCACGTCGTTGTCAAGACGAGAACGGCAAAGAAATGTATCAAAATGTAGAAAGCAAGTGCTGGGTGTGCAGAGGTTTTGTCCTCACTCAAGGTCCCTATTTTGACTCGTGAACCAGCAAGCACATTAATTAATTTTTTCCCCTATGTCCAATGAGAGAGTTTAGCAACAATTTCCACACAAAGAATAACGTCACTTGAAACGGAACGTTCGAGACTATTTTGTGATTAATCTACCCTGTTTACGATGTAGAAATGTTGGCGAAGTATTCTACAACTGAATTGGTAAGTCATTCTTTGATTGATTCGTTGGATTGCTAAGTTGCCTCTGAAGTACCGTAAATACTATGATGAAAGATGGACTATGGTATGCAAAAAGGTCGTCAAAAACTTCAAAGATGATAATTTCATGAGGGTCCTTAGGCAACGATGACGCCGAAGAGGGATCGACAATGCCACCGTTAAGCATAAATTCGCGTTGTTATCGCGATGTTCAGATTATTCTAACTTGTTACGCATGTAAAAAATCTGATCAGACAGCCCGGGAATTACACTGGAAAATAGCGGAACTGGTGTGATAAAAAGCTTCATTAGAGCGGTTTTCAATTGAATATCGTAAAACCAAAACCAAAGTAATTACTTTGGCCAATCAAAAAGGACGGAGAAAATCCAGTAAACCAATCAAGACTCGAAGTAATTACACGTAGCCGACACAAAGTGCGGGAAAATGTGCATGCGCGAGCCACGATTGGTTTTGTTTTCTCTTCTGATTGGTTGAAAAAGTGGCGCGAGAAATTTCAACCAATCACTGAATGAAGTAATGCAAAACCAAAGCTATTCGCTAATTACTTTCGACACTCAATTGAAAACCGCTCTATATACACAATGTTCAAAATATCGCGTTTCTGATTGGTCAATGACGAATGCACAATAGGTTATAGAGTGCAAAAAGAGGTCATAGAGTCCAAGGCGGAAGTTGCTATGGAAACAAAGCGATGGCAGTGATTTTGTTGAATATATAATATATAAAAAATCGTATGAACTTGCTCGTGGATTCCCTGATTCCTGGTCACTCGTGATGTTTGGAGTGTTCTTAAATTGCTCTCGCCCACGGCTCGTGCAATTTTGAGAACTTTCAAAACAACACTCATGCCCATAAATCACTACACGAATTTCCTTGATACATTATATAACATTCTCCACACCCAATATCCTTTTTTACCTGGCTTTAGAAGTGCTTCTGGTCCCGAAAGATCCTCGAGTTTAACATCCCCCAGTTGTGCACTAAAGTGGAAAACAAGATCAGTTTTACCCTCTTTTGCCCTCATTACAAAATTAATTTCCCTCGCACTTTGATTGATTCTTATGATCTATTGGAGGACAGAGGCAAAGACAAAACCATCAATCATTTTTCCTTTTATGTCAAAGAAAAATGTGCAAACACGTGAGCAAAGAAGGAAGGAAAAGTAAGACTGCCTATTTGCTGAAAACGATTTGAACGAAAATTAATACTCAGCAACCACAACGACATTTTGTGTTTCCCAAACGCATGTCACGTATAATAATTATTGTAAGGCTAAAAAGAAGACAACAAAATCTAGATTTTGAACTTGAATTTCTAATATAGGGGAATTTGGAACTCTGACCTAAGGAAGTAAACATTTAGTATGATGGAGAGACTAAGCGAAAGTCATACAACTGTATATGGCAAGCGTGGACGTGGAACTATTGTTGTTAGCAAAAGGTCATCGCAGTTAAGGAAACAATTCAAGCAGTTGCTGTAATGGACCCATGACCGTCCGATTGCACTGCGCATGCTCTACAACTGGGCTATCAAGCTTTCTAGGGGCCAGTCAATGGCGCGTTCGTTCTATATCTCCCACGAATTTAAATAGTATGATGGAGAGAACACATTCAAATAACTGCGGACATGGAATTATTTTCCTTGGGAAAGATCATCGCACTTAAAGGTTAAACGATTTAAGCCGCCTTTGTAATGCAAACTCAAAAATCTAGTCTTGGCCATTTACTGCGGAGTAAAACAAAGAAAGAAACAAAAGGAAAAACGCGCGCACACAGCTACTCACCTTGCCGCCTGAGCTGGGATAGCGTGACTTGCAACTTCAGCATCAAAAAGCTGCGAACAGAAGTTTTCAGTTCAGCATCTTTTGATACAACATTGGCACAAAATGTAAAGGTTTGTTTAAATCAGAGCGATTTATGAATTATCATCATTTTTAAGTACTGGCTGACCTCAAGGTCTTCTTGCGATGCCACTCGCTCTGCGGAGGAGGTGAACACTCGCGCAATACCATCACTAGAAATGCAAGAAAATGGACTGTATGCATGACAGATAAGAACAAATGATAAGGGTCCTTACAGATTTATTTTAAGATGGCGAATAACTGGTGGGCTACTGAGTTTTTAAGAAAGCTGCAGGGTTGCAAGCTATTTTTCATGAGCAGGGTTATGGGGTTTTATCACCATAACCATCGCCAACATAACCACCGCAACATGACCATCGCCATACATGGTTTTCTACATCCTGATGTTGAGAAAGTTGAGTTGTATTGTGTGACGGTAGTTTCCTTTAACAATTTTTGTCCTTAAATTGTATTTAAATCGGAAATTAGTGGTTTATCGTCAGAACCGACTGACAAGTTGATTAGGTGTTCATACATCGGTTAAAGTATGTTTATGCCGCGTTTTCCGGTCAGCGTCTTGTTCTAAAAATGATTCATTGTGTTAGGATGTTTTTTTTTGCAAAAGTTCTGTTCGTTGTCAGACAGTTGAGGTGTGTGAGAAGAAAGGTTGAAGACGAGCGACATCAGTTAAATAAAAGTTGAAGTTTGCGAAGAACGGCCTGTTGAGTCTTGGCATTCGGGAAACTGATGTATCTACATGTATTTGCACCAAAAAGTGGGTTTCCAGAATGTTTTATCTCATAATATGAAATAATATTAGTTTATTTTAGCGCAAATTCCGTGGACTTTATTTGCACTTTACAATAATTTTAACAAGTACAAACATATCAAAAATAAATGTGTTTCTTAATGCTTTCTTAAAAAAAGAGTGGAAAAATCAGAATGGACCTAAACTCGCCGGTAAGGCATTCCAGAGATTACTGTAGGTGCCACAACGCAAGAGATCCCAGGTCTGTGAGTAAATTAACTGAAGCATGCACGAGTTATTAATTACATGTACATGAATGAAGGAAATGTGTACATGTACATGTATCTGAAGTCACTTTAGTGTGGGTTATAGATTACAAATTGAAAGGGTTGATTGCACTTATCTCTCTCTTACAGACACCTGAAAAATTCAGGTGGTTGCAATGGGATTCAAACTCATGACCTCTGCATTGCTCTACCAATTGAGCTATGAAGCCGCAAAGTTGAGAGCACATCAATATTTATTGGGCTCATGTGTTCCCATGAAAGGACTGATGAATGAAAGAAATGAGTATCTTGTATCTGTATGTGTATTTCTTGCAATCATCATCCTATGTCACATATGTTGCAGAACTTTGCAAAGTTTTCCAAGTTGCTATGGAAACAAAGCGTTGGAGTGATTTTGTTGAGTACAGTCAATATATAAATGAACTTGTTCGTGCATTTCGTGATTTATGGTCAGCTGTGATGTTTTGAAGGGAAGTGGTTAGGGCATTGGGTTTGCAAAATTTGTTGCGGACTCATTCACCACATTTGTGCCTGTCAGAGGGACACAAACATGGCGTCTCCATATAAAGCCAAATAAATTTGAGTAAAACATTTCTTTGAATATCTCCCACACCAAACATCGCACAGACCTTAACCCTTGCAGAGACTGTTTGAATATTCATCTTCTTTTATCTCTTTGACTTGTGACTTAATTTGATGGTTTTGATGACGGTGTGACAGTGAAAAAGGAAATTGATGTTTCTTCGTCGTCTATCTATTATCACAATCGGAAACAAAGAAAAATCACGATTGAACTGGTTTCAATCATTTTGAACCAGGAAAAATTTTGAACTACAAAATGCACACTTTTAAATTTATTAACCCAATGACTCCTGAACCACACCCCCTAACCCCCCCCCCCCCCCCCCACACCCCCATTGATGAATAAAACCATCTGCCTTTACAGTAAAATCAAATAAGTCTCACTCCTTGAGGGGTCAATGGGTTAAACCTACCTTGATCCAGTCACAACATCTCCATTATTTAGGCATGTGACACTCCAAATGGACTGAGCTGGCAATGTGATCACCTGAGAGCAAACTCCTTCTGTTTATTAAAATAATGAAAATAACAAGTTTGAATAAAAAAATAATTGTTCTTAAATTAATCCTCCTATCCATGTGTTAAACTATGATCAATGAATCAAAGTCACATGGTATCTCATGGTATCCAGGGCTGTCAATAAATTTGAAAGTAGAATTAAAAGTAGGTGGCCATGAAAGTGAGCTTGGTATACTTGACTTGGTCAACTCTTTTAGCAATCTACAAAAAAATATATTATTATTGTTCAAGATTTCTTGAGTTCATATTCATAGTAATTCATGCTACTGACCTTTCCATATTCGGAGAGTTCTGTCCTCTCCTACAGAAACAAAGCTTCCCTGCTCAGTAGGGAGAGCTGCGATGCTGTTTGTAAAGAAAGAAAGAAAAAATGCTATTGAAGGTTAGTTTATTATTAGAGCAAGGTGAAAGAGAAGTGAGAGCTTGTGTTAATTAAGACCCTGCGTACAAATGAAATGTTGGCAAGGCTTCCAATGAGTATCTTTACTTACATGCACATGTATAACTCTTTTAAGGGGACATTAGCAGAATGATTGCATAAAGCATAGATGTCAAAGGCAGTACTAAGAACTTAATATTCTCCTCTTGACAGATAATTAATTTTATTTAAAGACCATGCCTTGGTCTGGTCAGAGTTCGACCAACAATTTTCCACATGGCAGTCTTGTTCTCCACCAATCCAAGTCAACCAGTTGGCTGATAAAGACCAAACAATACAAAAGACCATACACTTGATCATGCAAGAGTAAACCTAGGCTACACCTAGGATCTCTCACCCTTGGTGGGGAAAAACAGTGAATTTGCAGTATTAGCTCTAAGTACTGTTCCTCTCTTAAAGTAGTTCGGGATGAAAATCTGGGTAGGCCTGCCCCCAGCACTTAATGGCAGCCCTGGTTTATATTTTTATTACCTGTAAATGAAGCCAGTATGTCCTGTGTAAACCTGCAGGCATTCACCAGTGCTCATCCATCTCCTTATGGTACTACATGAAAACAATAATTTGTGCATCAATGTACACTGTATATCTAAGCAAAGTCAGCTTAATTGAAACATAATAATGTTATCGTGCATGGCCAACACAATGTATATGGATGAAATCTTAATGCACGTTTCAGAGATAGGTTTCATAATGAAAGTTGTCATGAACAAGTCAGTGTAAAAATTCTTTAAGGCAAAAGATAGTATCACCTCTTGCTAAAGAATTCTCTAGATACATTGCATTTTATGCACTAGTCATTTGTTTCCCCCACCCCTTGACCCCTGGGGATGGGTAGGGAAATTACATTTGAATGGTTGTAGAGTAGGTGTATTTCCACTGGGGACTAGAGCAGACAAACACACGTACTTCCCCCACCCCTCTGTTCCTAAAAGATTCTGAGTCATGAAGGAAATGTTAGGGAGATTACCACAATATACAGATCTTGCCATTTGTGTGTGCCACATGAACTATATAAGGAACGAAACAAAAAAAAAAAAAGAACTGGATAGAAACAAGACAGGAATAAGCGACCAATAAAGAAAAAGTTTAGACATGATTGCTGTTCTTTTGTTTTTTTGCAAGTGTGAAAATACTCATTACCATTGCTCTTCGTTTCTTTTCAGTCCCAGTCCTCCTAGGTAAATATTCCCTGATATTTCCGCCTGTATGTTCCCAGAGGGGTAGGGCAGAGGAACGAAAATCTTGTAATTTCCCTACCCCCTAGAGGCGTAATTGTGGCGTAATCTCGCGTAATTGCCCTAGTAATTTCCCCATATGTCCCCACTATCCCTGGGGGTCGGGGGGTGGGGGAAATAAATGACTAGTGCATTAATGAGTTCACATGTAAAAACTTGACACACTTCCTGTGACTGCAAAGTTCAGTGCTAGAACATTATTGATTAAAATTAAATGAAAAACATAAAACTCCAAAACTTTAAAAAACTGTTTGAAAAGTTTTGACAATGTTTCAACTACAATGATGCAAACTTCACCTCATTATCAAGTCGAGATTTGGAGTAACAACGGGAAATAATATGAGATATACAGTGAAATGATTCCTTTGATAAAACCCAAACTTGGAAGTTCAAATTCCAACCATGCAATGGCTTCAGTTTTCACAACTGGTGAATTTTCCACTTTTTTCAGTGTCTGTTTTATGCCAACTGTCACCATAACATTGATACACAGCAGTAAGTGCTGCCTGGAATTTGGAGTCAGACTTTTCAGATTCATTTGATGAAAGGTTGTAACACAAAAAACTACCATATTACCAGTCATTGGAGGAAGACAAAAACTCAACAGCTGATAGCACAGTCAGGCCTCTGACGCAGTCAGAGTGTCCTGTGAAAGTTCTCTGGCATGTTCCTACTTTCCACATTTTTATCGTCTTGTCTGCCGAACCTGTCAAAATAGAATGTTGTCTTCTCAAAGATAAAGTTGCTTCATTTAAAAGGGCTACACGTATGTCACACAGAATGATGTAATTTCAGGAAACCCAAAATGCCCACGAAGTAAAATAAAACATTGCAAATAACCACTTGAAACTGTTGAACAAAATAAATGAAATGCAGCAAAAGAAAGAGAAGCATTATGCATAGATGGATTCAAATGGGCAAGATTGAAATGGATTAAATAATTTTGAGTAATCTTGAAAATTTCAATTTTATGGCAACTCGCCTGGATAAAGGTCGTTTTTGCTCAGAATCATCTTGTTTGTGATGTGACGATAATTTTATCAGTAAAGGAATTCCGCACTACCATTTTCGAGTTTTAAACTCGTGATTAATTAATTAATTTTAATTAACTAACTAAAGATTTCACCTATTAACGTAACATATTAGCCCCTTTAACATCGATGATTCTGTCAGCTTTGGAGATGGCATCAAGGTCTGGAAGGTGATGCTGTGCACGTGCACTGTCTACCCAAACCGCTCTCGGTTCATGACTATGTCTGGTAGGTAAATATTAAAACTATACCTTGAATTAGTCACCTAAGGTAGGACTAGAGAACTGTATATGAAGCCCTCAGAGCTTTATACATGTACTAACCAACTGACCTACATCAGTCTGTAACTTCTTCTAGGATCTTTTCATTAGAAGCTTAATAGAGTCTATGTACATGTATCTGGGGCATCCAGGAATGTCCACTATTGGTACATGTACAGTGTAGCTGGCTCTAAGATGGCAGACTGCCTCAAATACCGGAACCCAGCCATAAGGCCCCATGCAGCAGGATTAGAATTCAAAGAATTGTTTGCAAGCCAAATACAACTAAATGACTGCTGGGGGCCCTTGTTGTGATCTATATCACATTCCATTGGACTATCTATTAATCAAATGCAGTCCTGTGGGACACAATCATACCTGTTAGCATGAGCCCGTGCTCTGGCATCATTTGGACCGCCCACACAGCCGCTTCATGGCCCTGTAATGTTATCATACATTTGCTTCCTATCCACACACGTGCCGTCCTGTCAATTAACCAAACAGAGTAAAATATATTAGGTCTCACTCCCAGGAGTCAATGGGTTAAACAGTTACATGTAGCTCTACTTAATTTGTTTGAAGACCAGTTAGTAATAATCCCAGGTTTAGTGAGATTAAAACTTTTACGTTATCATGGTATGGTACATGTACATGTAATTAAACACGATTTGACATAATATCATTTTTCTTTGAAATACTAACTGTAAGCCTTGGTGAATAAATCATTTCTGAATTCGGACTAAAGTAAATTGTTGTTGCCAATATAACACTTGGGTCAGTCATTAGTGATCATACTTTTGGGACCTTACTTTCCAAACATACAATAATAATAATTATTTAAAGAGCTGGAGGCATGATGATTCTATAATTTTATGATAAACATGTAAGCTAAAATTAATGCTCTTCCCTTTTTGGATAAGAAGTTTCAAAATTGAATTCTGGCTACGTAATTAGAAATTAATGGGGACATAAGTTTTTCAGAGAGTGATTAATGGGGACATACATTGTACGTTTTTCAGTGGGTGATTAACCCATTGACTTCTGGGGGTTCCCCACTGACAAGTAAAATTTGGTTTGGGTGCCCATGGGTTAATTAATGGGGACATAAGTTTTTCAGTGAGTGATTAAAGAAATTAATTTTCAGAAATGTGCCTTGAATTGAATTGGAACACATGAAGTGTGATGATCCTTCAGACCCTTATTCTAATTAATTTGCACAAAAATAAAGATTCCCTCTTTGATTCCTTACTTACTTGTCCCAGGATCCTGAGAGAAGAGTCCCAAATTTTCCAGCTATTAGTGCACAAACAGCTCCAGTGTGGCCCTCTAATCTGTGAAGGGGCTCTGTAGTTAAAAGAGTCATTGTGATACTTACAACATTGAAACAATTGTAATGAATCGGGACAGCCCTTGCATCTTCTTTTACTTTGAAATTTTAAAAGGCATACAAGAGATGAACCAACCAAAGGCAGCGGTTTCAATAAAACAATAATTATTTATTAGTTGAAGTTGGTGGCTGTTATGAGCAGAGTTACATGTATAGTCAACTGTATCAACAAGGGGCTTAATGGTCCCTTTCTCCCTTTCTGAGAGCATACCATTTCTAAAAGAACACTCCCAAATGCCACATTTTCAAAACAGTGCTTGAAATTAGCAGTCATCCGGTCTTCCCAGACAACCAGAAAGTTTACCGGTCAACCAATTTTTGGTAAAATGAAAGCCTGGTTGCCAGAAGAAAAAACAACCGGACAACCCACCCAAAAATAGAATATGAATTACATAAGCAGCACACAAAATGCAACTTAATTTCAATGTCCGATAGTGGTGTGATGTTAACAATAATTCATTTGCCGCACCTTTTTTAGATAGGAAAATACAAGACACAATATCACAAACATGCTCAAATTTAAACCAAGAATTCCCCAATGGACAGTTGCAGTATCGTTGACTTCAAAATTTACAGCAGAGGCTGTGTATCGGATAATCAATGTTTTATTTACAATGATGATAATTATAACTACCGGTATTCAATTCTTGTGATCGGTGTCTTGAAACTGAACAAATCGATGCTAAGTACTGCTGAAACTGCAATCTTGGACAAAACTCTTGGGAAAAATTCTATCTTAAGCATCATTTGGCACCCACTGACAAAATATATTGGTCCTTCTCCCCTCCCCCCCATAGCAATGTTGAAAATGTGATGCAAAATACTGTGCAAGCCTTTGGTTGTTGTTTCAACCAACATTGGAATGGGGGGAGGGGGAAAGTACAGTGTAGGAAGAATTTAATCTTTATCACACAGACAATTAGAGCGCCACATTTTCCCAACAAGTTGTGTCCAAGATTGTGGTTAACTTAAATAACTGGAAATGGTGAGTGGCTGATTCACATCCTTTCAAAAACATGCTATATGCATTAACTATGTCACTAAGATGAATTCTTCCAAAATGTCAATCAAAGTTTTGTGCACTTCTGCGATCAATTAATAATCAGTTTCTGTCAGGGTAATACACCCAAAATGCCACAGGCACACGCTTAGAACTATGGGATACCCAGCTCCAACGCCATGTGATTGCATTTCAATACAGCTTACATCGTAGGGGGTTTCCTAATGGGCAACCAAGCATTATCAGGGCAATAATTGTAGTTTCCCAGCTTTTGAAACAGGGACAACCTGGATTTACTTTTTAATTTCGATCACTGTTTCAAAAATTGATGATCATGTTTGGACGATTTCATGTTGCCATAGGTTTGAAAGAATTTTTTATTATATATCTTTAATTTTTTTTTAATTTAGGGGGAAAAGTAACACAATATAACCCTTCAGAGGTGTGTTTTACTGTGCAGTAAAAGGAAACCAACAGGCTCAATTTAAAATGCAGAAATTTCAAGAACCGGTTAGTTCCAAACGAAACAAAGTGCATTGCTGCAGTGCTGTATTCTTTCTTGTCTACCCCCCTCTTGAGCTGATTTGATACAAATTCAGCAAATTGTCTTTTCCCTTGTTTCCATGGTATGAAGTACAACACCACAGCATGGTACGATACATTATGCTTGTTAAATGCTACAATGGGCTTGGGCAACCAGGGCATTACTGCACTTCACTAGTTATTGTACATGCATGTAACAATTATTATAAACAACGTACAAGCTGTACATCAACTTACCAAGGGAATCCAATGTCCACACAAGAATGACATTATCATGACCACCAGTGACGATAAGACCTAGAAATTGTGTTACTTTTTGTTAGATTCTGATTGAGAACCTTACTGATTTAACGACAAAGAAAAATCATACGATGAGCAGACAATAAGAAATGCCCGTTAATTGAAAGTGTAGGGAAGATGCCTGTTTACAAACATTGTTTTTGTTATTCAAATTTACCAACCACAGGAACAAAAGACCTTTTCTTTCGACAGCCAATGAGGCTCTGGTTGGTACATGTACATTTATAATGACAATAGGCGACGTCTACGATATCTTCCTTTAATACACCGAACCTTCTTCCAAAAATACTTATGCTGCTCAAAGAACAAGTCATCTAAATAAATTTGAAGTAGTATTCAAAAATCCTATGTAAGAAAAAAATCCTCTCAAGTCTATATGCATTTTGTTCATTTTGTCGAGTCATTGAATTACCATTAAAAAATGTCTGAAGTCGACGTCTTCATTAAGTAAGTAAGTAAGTCAGTAAGTAACCTTAATGACACAGTTAATTTCTTTCACCTGGACCTCAATAAAAAGAGACAACGTACCATGTTGATATTTGTCCGTTGGAGGAATTGCACAAACAGATGAAATGTAATTTTCATGTCCACTTATGACATGTCCCTCTTCAAACCCAACTCTGTCTTGACAAGGAACCCACAGACGTGCTGTTCGATCTCTCGAAGCAGTTATAATACCCCCTTCTGGGAAGACGGCAGGACAAAGAGCTCTAACATCAAGTTCGTGACCACGAAGAACACAGCTCAATTTGTAAGACATTTTTAAAGAAATTGAAATCGCCTGCGGTTCTTTTCAGCTAGACAGTTCGTGTCTTATACATGACATGAAGTTTCTCACGTACCCAGAGTGCTCGGGCTTTTTGTTCAGCGGGCCGAGTTCTGCGTAAAGTAGTTAATTCATATATGATACCCTATAATGTACCGTTGTATAAATCTATCTTACTTTATTGCTTACTTAACTTCCTTTGGGTGCTTGGGCTACTTGAGGTGCTTAGGCTACTTGAGGTGCTTGCACCGGTTGGGATACTTGGGGTGCTTAGGCTACTTGAGGTGCTTAGGCTCCTTAAGGTGCTTGGGCTACTTGAGGTGCTTGGGCTACTTGGGGTGGTTGGGCTACTTGAGGTGCTTGGGCTACTTGGGGTGGTTGGGCTGCTTGAGGTGCTTGCATTGTAGAACAATGGAAACCATGATGATGTTTGTATCAGGATAGTAACCTGATACTTGAATTATCACAGCAGTAGTTTCAAAGAAAAAATCACCAATTTAGCCAGATAATAAAAAACTAAATTCTTAATTTCCTTTAATTAAAAGTCAACTTATCATCTTTGATGTTGAACACTATAACATATACCTTCTTTGAGTCTAAGTACAATGTTTGGATCACCCTCTGGACTGTTATAATATCCACCATCATCTTTATCCCAGAATAACTCATCCTGTTTCTGCTGTAACATCTCCGCCCATGCTATCCAATTATCATTAAAACTGGCCTCATATAGATCTAACAGTCCTCTGATCATAAATGTGTAGTCATCTACAAATCCTTCTATAGTTGATTCTCTGAAAAAAAAAAATGGAGTTTCTGTTTAATATTACATTTTTTTTATATTGTAGACTCTGAAAAAAATGTATTATGCATTGCTTCTTGTTTTGCTGACATGGGCTAGGATGTCATGTACCATGCAGTGAAATATGACAGCCATAAACCGTGAATGAATGAATAAATGAATGAATGAGCAAGGCGGGCGATGCTCACGCATCTCGTTCTTGCTCCAATAAATTGAGGCGTTTGCTATTCCTTAGGATACTCAGAACCGGAATACCAGTAGTTCAGTTATTGTTAATTTGCGCCCCAATAAAATTGAAAGATTTAAAACACCTTTAAAGTTCATTAACGGATGAAAACATCCATCAAAACAACCTCGTTCCCAGGGCTTATCCCTAGAAAGAAAAAAAGCCCTGGGAACGAGGTTGCCATCAAAACCCTCTTTTTAAAATCCCAGTGCACCTCCAGGCAATTAATACCCCCCATAGTGACAAAAATCTAATTGTATGCCTTAAATAAGGGGTAAAATTGAGCCAGAGACGCGACAACATTGACCTCCTTGGAATATTTAATATCAATTCCCTGCGTAAGAAATTCCGCGTCATGCGTCACCAACTGCTCTCCGCAAAAAAGCCCCGCGAACGATTCATCGGTTACCACAATGCGACTTACGTTTTTGTCGTATTCAAGCGTGCACGACACTCGTTACACAACGACAACTTGTACCAGTCAGTCTCGATGCATATAACCTCCGCAACGAAAACGAAACTGGACGGTCCTTCCAGATAAATATCCTTCCCATGAAGCCTTACGCTCCTGTATTCCAACTGCATACAATGGTCCATGGTTTTTGCAATTTTGTTTTTGACCAGGTGGCGTAAATCTATCGTGACTACTTGAAAGTTCAACTGAAAAATGAGTAAAGTGGCCAAGTTTGAGAGCGACATCTTGCAAAATTGGGAATAAAGTGGAATCCCGCTATACCACCACCCCATTAACACGACCACCTCGTTATCACGACCACTTTTTTGTGGCCCAAACTGCATAAGCCCACTTATTTTCTTATTTTGAAGGCCCCGTTAATCCGTCCACCCCGTTAATACGACCAAAGCTTCATGGTCCGGCGGTGGTCGTATTAACGGGGTTCCACTGTGTGCCTTTAGGGCGAGTCCAGGAATTTTACAGGTGTTTGTATCCTCTATGACCAGGAACCCATCACTAGGAGCGTACAACTCCCATACCAAGCCTATGTCACGGCATTTTTACAGACCGATTTATTTTTAGACTATCTTTTCCCTCGAAAAGGGAAGTCTCGGTACACGTGATACCGCATCATCATCAACTTTCTTTTTTTCTAAAGTTCTCAGCTTCGCAGATAAACTATACAGCAAAAGAAAGTTCGAGGAAAAGTCTCGCACGAAAGAATGGGGATAATGAAGTATTGTGATTGGTCAATAGGGTTCCCGCGGGAGTTCCATATTCGCGGCAAATTTAATGTAAAAATAAATATGTCTATGAAAACGCCGTGACAGGAATATAGGGCAGCCGTACGCACCTAGTGATCATGGTGATGGGCTCCTGGTATGACCCATTTTGTGGTAAAAAAAAAAACGTCCGAGTTTACGAAGCTATAACTTTGTGCGATTTTGAAAGATGCCACTGCCAAACTGACTGTCTTACTAACTGTAAGGGACCAGTCATTATTAAGCGGGGGGAGGGCTACTATATTTAGGGGGAGGGTCACTATTTTTTTAGCCTCACTTTGGTGAGAGCCATTAAGAAAAAAAATGCCTTTTAGGGGAGGTCACAGTTTTTTTTTGATGGAGTAAGGGGGGAGCGCCAGAGGTTTTTGGACCCCTTAGAAGGGAGGGCCACAACTTCTTGGCCAAACGTTTTTCTCAGTATAGTAGCCTTCCCCACCGCTAAATAATGACCGATCCCTAAGGGCTCTTTCCAGCAGTTTGAGAGATCGTTTTCGCTGCATGGTCAAGCCTGAAAAGACTGTCTACCCAAGGTCAATTACGGAATGGAATCAACTCCTAAGGGAAACAGGATTGTCCAAGCACTTCACTGCACAACTGTTTTTAAAAATGCAATTTCAAACATTTATTAACACTTCTTAACTTTTTTTTTCTTTGTATTAGAGCGATCTAATTAAAATGCTCAGTATTGAGCGACAGACCTAAACGGTAAATTAAAAAAAAAAGCAAAAGTGCACCGACGGTCTATGCACTTGAATAACTGACGAAACCCTGAGGTAGCGAAAGAGACTAAATCAGTACACCCAAAAGAATTCAATTAGGCTTAAGCTAGCCTTAAAATAGGTCCTAGAGAAGATTATGAAATAAGAATAATAAAAATAAATAATTAAAAATCGCTACCTAAGCAAGTCAATAACTAACCCGGCTTCTTGATTGAATGTAATGCTGTTTTCATAAAAAGAAAAAACAGCTTAAGCTCATTTCTCTGGACTGGTGTCAATACTAAAACAAACACGCCATATTAATTTCTTCACACAACATGGAATCTTTCCAAAAAATGTTTCTTTGATCACACAGTATTTTCAGGCTTAGGAATTGTCGATTTTACACTTACTAAACTCCGTAATGTATACTATCAGCTCTTGGATTTGGATGAACTTGTTAATGTAAATCAGTTTCCATGCATGCGCTTTTGATAAAGTGATTGAAAGGCTCAATTCCGAGTTTATTAATTCCTTGATCTTCAAATTGCTGTAGTTTCCTTCTAACGTTATGGCTCTTTCCGCGTTTTTTTTTTTTTTTTTCGTTTTTTTTTTCAGCCACGAGAGGTTCTTGTTATATTTTTGCCGGAATTGAAACCAAATTTTGAATTTTTTGAAGAAAAAGAAGGGGCAAAATAAGGATAGAAGCGCGGGGTATCGGAACATATTGGAAGTCTAGGGAGCTGGGAAATAAGGACGGGATGAAGGGGATCCCCGATCGATATCCCCGGCAAATACGGCACTGCGCACGATTCTCCCCAGAAATGTTCCCATACATTATATATATATAGAATATCTGTTTAGGAGCTTAACCATCAATAAAACACATTGTTATCCTTCATCATGCGATCAGTTACCAATTTTATTTCGATAAAACAGTTACGTTTTCCCTCATTTTGAATGATGCTTCAAACGGTAAAGAAAAGAAAAGTTTTACCAACGTAGTTATCTTTACCAAACGAAAGAACGACAAGCATCTTAATCACTTCTCGATAAGTCCCTTCCTCGATATTTATCTTTCTTTTAGCTGAATTTTGACAGAGTCTGGCTTAAAACCAACAAATTCTCTCAGATCATCTGCCATATGGCAAACTTGCGTGTTATATCTGCAGTGTTTTTTTATCGCCTTTTCACAACAAAATATTCGGGGTCAATGGTACATTTTTCTTGGCACCATTCTTGTGTGGGATGCGCCCTTTGCACATTTTCCTGTGGTTTAAAGATTATACTTAAAGTGACAAAACGCAGCAAACAAAGGCTTATAATCTTGTTTGGGAAGGGCGATATTTACATGTCTTGGAGAAAAATCAAAAGGCTAAACCAAAATTAAGAACATTTTTAGACGCGAAATGGTTGTCCCCCGTGGGTTAGGGAGACCATGTGGGAGGGGGTAGCTGACACCTCAGCTTATTGAACTCGAAACATTGCTTTCAATGCAACCATTTCTTACAGTAAAACTCCCCTAACACACGGTACCTTGTTTAAAGGAAATTATAGTGAGGCAGATTGATCGTTTTGGCCAGTAATAAGATCAGTAAAATATTCATGTTTTGTCTTGCTCTATTGATAAATTGTAACGCGAGCAAGTTATGCATGGGATGGTAGCATGGGAGAGCCGGCAACAGAGGTTGCCCTTAAACGTCTAAACAATCCTTCCTTTCAAACCTCATCCTCCAATATCGTACAAATCTCTAAGGCAGACGACGAACGACAGGTTAGGTTTATGAGTGTAAAAGTATATTTAACCTAGTATGCTTTTTGAATATTAAAAAAAACAAAACTAACACGCGCTAAAAAAGACCACCGCCAGCTCAACAATGTTAATTTCAATAATCATACTGTCGTCTGAGGGTTTATTCAAACATAATTAAAGGGTACCTTCCCGGTGAAGCACAGACAGAATACTACAAACAACGCCGCTACGCGATTATTTCCTTCTCATCATTTGTTTTCCCGCATTTATCCTTTACTGCGATGGAAAATGACTGCACCGAAGTCCCGCAGGGGTACAAAGGAATATTGGTGACGTGCACAGTGGTCCAAACTGTTATACCCCAAATAGTCAGTTAGCTTTAAACCCCAATGGTGACCACCATCTGACTTCTGGTTATCATATCACTAGTTTGTGAAGCATACAGAGCACGAGAATACAGAGTATGATCACCTGAGAGATCAGTTGATTTGACTTTTAAACAACTTCCCTCTCTATGGAACAACAAAATGTGTGGGAAATATAAGCAGAACACGTATGTTGATATTAGCTGATTATAAGGTTAAATGTGGATGCAAAAAAGGTCCAAAAAATAATAAACAATCATGATAGAATAATGACCAAATAAACAGCTAACAAGGAAAGTCAATAAAGAAACCCGTTCTAATTAAATGCAAATCTGTTTTAAAATAAGATTAAGGGGATTTCTCCAGAATTGTGTCTGGACTCAATCTACAAACACGCAAGCAGGAGAGATTCTTTGTTCAATTAAATTGGCCAACCAAAAATATTCATGGCAAGTTTTTTCCAGACAGCTGTGCAGTGCGTAGGAAATAAAATATATTGTGAGTAGGCTAGAAAATATCTGGGGGGAGTACATGAAGGGGTTAAGGGAATCCGTCTTTGTATCAAATAGGGATAAAACTTAGAAAACATTTCTCAAAAGTCCCTTTTCTTACGTTTTGCGCCATAGCTCATTACTAAATTTTTCTGAGATTTGATGGGTCACGCATGGAATTTTGTTAGATACGGTTATTGTCGGGTTTTTTTTTTAACCAAAACATGTTCTCAAATTATCTACCATAACGCTAACAACTTGTCTTATCATTTGCAGTGTCTCTTTATTAATTTTTAACAAAGAAATATTTGGGGTCAATGCCGGGGGGGTACTCCCTTATATCAGTTGTACAGGTATGTGCCGCCCCAAGGGGTATCGGGTTTTTGAGCCGTTTTGGTCTGAAAACGGGTTTAGAGTTTGACCATATGGTCTTAAATCGGGTACCGTTTTCAAGGGAACAACCAGAGCGTATGAACGTATTTGTCTTTTTAACTCCAAATGAATAATAGAGAAAAAGTGGTAACCAAAATATATCATTTGAGCTGAATGTTACTAATTCTTGGCTACGGCACTAATGCGAAGCATAACTACGCTACAATAAAGCCGGGAGAAAAATTGTAACCTCAACGTCAGGTCTGAAAAAGGGTGTGGAAACTGTAATGTTTTGGTCTGAGATAGGATCAGGATTTGTAGAACTGGGCGGCACACCCTACCAGGAATTCGAAGGAGTAACCCCCCCCCCCTCCCCGGGGGGGTCAATGGTACATCTTCCCTGACAGCTCGCGCGAGGGATGCGATTATTCACCACCATGACTATTAGATGACTTAAGTCCTTTAAACATTTTCCTGTGGCTTAAAGATAATCCTTAAGTTAAAAAACATAACACACTGCGGTTAGGCTATTATGTTGCAGGTTTTCTTTACCCACTATGTGATATGAATTAGTTTTATTACCAAGCCATAGGACAACGAAGTCGACGGAAAGAAGTATTCACCTCCTTTCACATCCTTCGCTTCAACTCCAGCGCTACACGCCCTTGACACAAATATCTTTTAGGGAGAGAACAGGAGATAAGTCAGGCTCAACAGTTCCCCCTTCTCCCCTCCCCCTGCCTTGAAAATAACAGTCTCTACGTGTTTTCCCCCACTTGCCTAGGGAGCTTAAGAAACGAGGACGGCAACGGAAACGAAAACGCCACAAAACGTGAAATGAGCAAATTTTAGGCCGTTTTGTCGAGAACGCAAGCGTTTTTGTCTTTTTTCCCTAACTTTGACAGACACCGGTTCATAGTACCTTAGTTCCTGCAGGCATCTACCAATAAAAAAATTGGAATGATCGCCAAAGTGTAGCACAGGCAGCCCAATCATAGCATGCCAGTTCTGGGGTTATTTATGGATTTGAACTGCTGTACATACACTGTATTGTACACATATGTAAAAATTACTACTACTACAGTTGAGGGTGTTAGCCAACACCGACTCGAGAATGAAATAAAATAGCATTTATCCTTATTTGATGGTTTCCTCAGTTATCCTGTGCACTCAATGGCCAAATTTCAGCCATTTGCACTTGAAAATTGCAGAAGATTGAATCAAGTTGTAGTTGTTCCTAAGCCATATTATGGAGATCATCTCTAGTCTAAGTTGTCAAAGAAAAATAAATCCAAAATATGCAACACATTCTTATCTTTAGTTAATCAATATCCCTTACTGTTGCCGAATCTGGAGCACTGTCCAACAACATTTCATCAGATTATGCAAAGCTGTTTTGTCGTTAATACTTAAAGCCCTGTTTCAAACACATCACTGCGACATGCTGGCCGCGGTCCGTATAAAATGATTGATCAGTTACTGAGGAAAAATGCGGAACGAAAAACTTGACGTCTGTCTGCAAGT
This sequence comes from Montipora foliosa, assembly GCF_036669935.1. Taxonomy (NCBI): domain Eukaryota; kingdom Metazoa; phylum Cnidaria; class Anthozoa; order Scleractinia; family Acroporidae; genus Montipora; species Montipora foliosa. Next base: position 54,293,251 of record NC_090870.1, read on the forward strand.
AATCACTTATGTGCCTCAGGCGCGAGCGAATGGTCCTCAAGCAGAGTTCAGCTGTGTTAACCCCTAAATCCTAGATCAAAATTTAAATTCTCATTCCTTGCACCTACAGAGTTCCTATAGAAGTAATGGGTTAACTTGTTAATCAAATTCCTCGCGTGTGATCTTGACCTTAATTCTCGAGACCATTCTCTTTTATAAGGTGTTGAAATTACAAGGAAAAATTTGATGCTGATCACTCACTTGGGTTTAAGGGTTAAAGCAATGTTTTAACGCAGAGAGAGTGTATACTGAACCATGTATCGATTAAAAGTAAATGCTCCCGTTTGTTGTGTACTGAACCATGTATCGATTAATTAAATACTCCCGTTTGTTATGTTATTATTACATCGCATAGCAACTCAATGGCCCTTGAGAGTGAAGACCACGTTAATTGAACAAGGAAGCGTTCATAATGGCTTCATAATTCGCCGTGTGTATTGAATTTTGCGAGTTAGCAATGCTCAACGAAGAGCTGTGTCAAGTCAATGTCGTTGCCGGCTTTGAGGTCAGTTTGTTCGAGCTAAAATCGGACAGCAAGCAAGGACGTTTTTAGCTGAAGTCCTTTCACTAAAATAAAAAGTAAAAGTAGTTTCTATAGAAACACTTCAACAAAACAAATGCCGAATATTTCAGAGGTATCTCAATATAGCGTCCAGTTGAGTGCAGCGTCGGCGAATTCTTTTATGCATCTCGGGCACTATTCTGCATGCCAACGTTAAGATGACAATCCAAAGTAATTATTATAATTAGACTAGTTACTTCGTTTTGGCTGGGTAAAATAGTCGCAGCATGGTTATGGTATCGTTAAATATATATCGCCTTCAATCGCATGATAATATATTTACTTACGGTTTTTTTCGTTACTAAGAGACATTCTGTACGATCCTCACGGGAGGAATGCCTGTAGTCCAATTCTCTAACACATCAACACTCAGTAATACGGAAAGATACGATAATTATTCATCATGAGTAAGCATGAAATTCCACATAGCGGCTTAGAGGTTTTGCCGCTATTTTGAATGGCACTGTTTGGCTCTTATTCGCTTTTTTTATCTTTTATGTTAAACGGTCATCATTTATTAGTAGGCAGAAAAGGTGGTCGAGGAACCAACAAATTGCTGATAAAATGACTTCCTAACATGATTTGTGTCGAAGTGTCAGTACGACCAAAGAATTTCCAACATTATTTAGCTAATTACTGAGTTAACTCCGACAAGTTAAGGCGACTAATTATTCAAAGTATCAACCTCTGTATCTTGAAATTCTCGGATTCTGGCAGAGTAAATGAGAAAGTTCACTGGAGAGTTTGAAGGCACCAAAGTTCGGGGCCACATTCAGTTGGAGCAGCGAGTTTTTCAAAAAGCTAAAACTACACGAGCCCGTAATTCCATTCCCTGAGTAAAGATGGTTCAATTGCTCTTCCCCCGAATTCAAACAAAGAAATGGTGCACAAAAACAAAGGAATGGCCGCCATGTTGGTGCGCAAGGCTAACCCTCTGGGAATTGAACTCTATTTTTATGCAAATACTTTCTTTTGTTTTACTGTACCAATATGGCCGCTGGTCGCGTGACTTAAAACGATCTATCAGATTGAAAGAGATGGGTGTAATTAATTACAGTGTCAGTACAGAAGAAAACAGAATTCGATCATAAAAAGTGACTTCGGGCGTCATACATACAGATTATTTTCGTTTTGTTTTCTCCAGGTTAGAACTCGGTATGCGGTAAGTTTACACCGGCATCAGCCTAAATCAGGTGTGACCATCCCTCCTCGGCCATTTTTCTGTTGGCAGGCTAACGCAGATTTCTTGAGTATAGACGAAGCCACACAGACGGCTCACGGAAATTATCAAATGAGTGTGCTGAGCTCGAGGTAACGGAAAGACAAAAACTGAAGGTCTGGAAGAAACAGTTAAATTAAATCATATTTAACACCACGTTACAAGCTCTCAAACGGTGTTGTTCTAGTTTAATCACACTGATTTTCAAACTTTTGAAAAACTCTGCGGCTTTTTTAATTTATTTTCTTAAGTTCCAAGAAAATGTTTATGAAATGACGATATATCGAGGCTAGAAGTAAAATACTACATAACAAAAATTAAAATGTGCCACCACTCAGTACAGCGGTTACTTGCATTCCCTGAGTAAAGATGGTTCGTTTGCTCTTGCCCTTCTATCTGAGGTTTTTCGATTTTTTCCCCAGCTAAAGTTACTGTTCTATTTACTAAACCGACAAAAGTCCACATCAAAGCTTTCGGACGCATATCAAAGCAAAACCTTAGTAAAAATGAAGTACCGCATTCATAATAGCTTGTCGTCCAAATTCACTACCAAAACACCTTTCGGCGTATTTTGGCGTACACATCACGGAAGTCCGGTATTCGCGCGGTGTAAATCCAAAAGTTCATGGCAGAGTTGGAGAGAGCCAGAGTACGCAGCCACATGAAGGTGGGACCGTCAAATTTTATGACTGCGGCAAATAAGGCGGCTATCACGGGCACCCAGCAGACAGTGAACACACCAATGACTATGGCCAGCGTGCAAGTAATGCGTACTTCCATGCGCGAACTCATCTCAGAAGATGAAGGCCGACCTTTAAGCTTGTTTCTTTTCCTCTTTTGGTAGAACACAAATGCGAGGATAATTAGATAGGACAAAACAATGATGAGAACACACAGACCATACAAGATGCCAACCAAAAGTCCCCTTGGAATGGACTTTGGAAGGACGAATGTCAAAACTGTAACCGAGATCGAATACACCCAAGAGATAACCAGCATTGTCGTCAATCCACATTTATTCATGCGTGTTTTATGGCGTAAAGGAAAGCAAACAGCGATGAGACGGTCCACGCTGATGGCAGCCAAGTGTGCAACGGACGCAGAACATGAAATGCTGGACAAAATCATATATGGAAAGTTCAGATGTGCCGTGGAACAGTCCTCGAAGAATGTTCTCATGCTGAAGATTTTCAACAGGAGAGGCTCGCAAACCAAGGTGACGATCAGATCAGCGATTGCTAGGCTGAAGAGGAGGTAGTTGGAGCTGCGACGTAGACGAGGATTTATAAAGACGGCCAAGCACACCATTACGTTTCCAAGTGTTCCAAACGCGCAAATCATGGCATTGACTGCAATCAGAGAGATGCCATGGGCTAATGGAAGAGCACAGTCTGCTTTGAATGACGGGATCGGCGTGTTTTCCAACGAGGAATTCATGGCTAAGTCGGTGGAATAGGAGAGGACTGTGATCTGATCTTGAAGGGCAGGAATACAAGACTGCAGATTCGGTCGCTTGCAAAAACTTAAATGACGGCCAAAGTCTGTAAAATTAAGTCAGTCTGCAACCTGTATCGCTTTCCCCCAAAACACTGCGGTCCGTATCGCTTGCATAAGCACTAAACGACGTCAATATAACGTGGGGTATTGAGTTCTTGTAGCTTTAATCTTCTTTCACAAGTGTTTTTTTCCTGATTACTGAGACACGTCCAAGTTCGTAGACAATTTATGACGTACTTGATATATGCAGAAATAAAATGGAGATAGATATTTCAAGAGCATTCTGAAGCACTTCTTCTAAAATAGAGATAGATATTTCAAGAGCATTCTGAAGCACTTCTTCTACGGCGACAACAGCAATTGAATCAGTCTCAACACGAGTTTTAAATTTGTTTCTCACTCCTCAATGATATTCTTCTCGTTCATTAGCGTTTAAGAATGTGTAACCACCAAATGAGCAACACTGAAATTGTGCCAAATTGTAGTGATATCACCTTTTTAGAATTTATCAGTGATGTATCAGAAGAATTACAATTCGGTCTTTAAATTATCAGTGTAAGTAAACTATTTTGATATTATCAATATATGCCAGTTCAGTATCAGCGGAGCTATGCATCAAAAAATGGTCGAATATCCTCTAATTACTGTCACTTCCGTAAGCAGCCCAATATGAACAAAAAGGAAACTTAATGGCATACATACGATGAACTGCAAAAAAAACTAGCGCTGTTGTTTGTATTGTTTGTCTCAATTTTTGGTGATGATTTTCTTATTTATATAATCTGAAATTTATTGTGAATGTTCCTATCTCTCGAGTAAATAAAACATACAAATTTATCATCTTCAAGGAATAGCGAAGTAGTTGCAGTAAAGAGACATTTTAGCCAGAGTTAGACGTGTCGATGAGGAGGTGTGCTAACATTCGCACTTTGCCTAGCGCCAAGAGAGAAGTGCAGTTATTTTAAAGGTTGGTTTGTTTTACCAAGGAAATTTCTATGCTTGACATAAAGTAGCTAACACTTTCAGTGCTCTCAAACTTTCTCAAGTTCGTTGTTCAAATCCAAAAATGGATGCCAAATCGACAAATGCGTGATGTTGTGCACGTCCCAGGGCTCTTTATGCAGTGCACCCTGCAGGAAACGCTTTTGATGACGAAGCCTTCACTGACCGTCACTAGCACTCCACTTGGAAACAATTGGGTGCTATTGCGCACATCCCAATCGCAGTACTGTCTCTCGCTCGATCTGTTGTGCAGCTCAGCTAACCTCTCTATGGAAGCTTGTGTCATTAAAAACGATTCGATAACATAGGCCTGTTTTGTTTGAAATGCTTGTGTTTCCGACAGATCGTTCTAGCTCTGCAGTTATTTTGACATTCTCGTCCCCAGAGGCCGCGATTCTTTCGGTCAGCACCAAGAATAACGACCTCTGGTTGGCCAGAGGTCGTTAGTCTTGGTGCTGATATTCCGACGAGGTGAAAAAAAATTTCAGAGCTCTCTTTTGAATTATTCATTCATCACTATGGAACATTCTGTAGTTTGTCTCGCTAAAATATGCGTTTAAATTCTTTCAACAGCCTCAAAACCCGTAAAAGATAAGGAAAGAAATAGTTTCATGTGAGAAAATTCAATGTCATATCAGTTTTTTTACAAAGTCATGTCGTTATTAAGAGGGTTGAGTTAAAAGCGTCGTCAACGATGCAAAATAGAATGGGACAGATAGATTTGAGGTTCTTTATTGTGGCCCATACTGGTCATAATTGACTTATGTACTTGTATGTTAGGTGTAGATCTAGTAAGAATGTTACTCCACTTGCCCCATGCTATCTTCAACCATGTGACAAGGCGATCATGTTCATGGTCAAAGCAATACAATTTATTTTTTTGCAGAATTTGCATAAAAATAAAGTTTACTTCACTCCATGACGTCACATGCAAACCAGCAATTAAAACATCAAAATGCATACCAATATAATCCATAACAATGGTGGCTATTGTAAAATGCCTCAATCTACAAAAGCCTTCGACACATGTGAATGAAGTGGACCAGACTGGCCACTGAGTTCCACACAGTAGTTGCTCTAATAGGGTTTTAATTTCACGAGATAAAAATCAAGAAATGGAACATGAGAGATTCGCGCGCGCCAAAGGCGCGCGCACTCTCTCACTTTTCGTGGAAGGAAAGAAGCCCTTCTTCACCTTTGCCAGTCAAGTAAACACGTTTTCCCCTGTACAAATGGTAATTATAAGCAACCATCACTAAAGCACAGAGGATTTAATTAAAGCGCTAACCTGCATATCATGCTGTTGCGACACGTTGTTCATGGGGTTGCATACTTTCGGGATTTCTTGGGCAAGAAAATTCTGGTAAGTAGGGATTTAAATATGCGAAGATTCGCGGTTAAAAAGTGGTTACCTTATTTCGTGCTGCTGTTGTGATATTTAACAGTCGAATCGCATTGAATTCCGCTCTTCATGAAACCAGAACCGTGCTGCCAGAGTCCTGACCTCGTCTGCTTTTGACACTAGTACTGAATACCTTTTTCAAGTGTTGAGCTGGAGAAGGCTTGAATCTCAGCGTCAGATACAAAAAGCTTGCATGGTGTATAAATCACTGAATGGACTCGCACCCGGTTATCTTTGATCTAGATTTGGTGAGCGTAGCGCCATTACTGAATATTCTCTTCGCAACACTGAAGATAAACTGGCTGATCCCCTACCCCGCACCAACTTTCTTAAGAATAGTTTCAGATATAGTGGCGCGGTATTATGGAACAGTCTGCCAACCCATGTGCGGCAGGCTAGGACTTTAGAATCCTTTCACGCTGGCTGCAGTGGCTTCTTTTAGCGTCATTGTTTAATTCACACGGCTCTCATGTAAAGCAGTTCACTTAATTTATTTGTAGTTTTAGTTTTAGATAGATGGTATCATAAGTATTTTATAGTAGTAAATATGTTAAGTAAGTAAATAAGTAATTAAACGAGTAGTAAATATTTTAATTCATAAGTAAGTACTACTTAATTTACTCGTAGTTTTTAGTTTTAGATTCATGGTATTATAAGTCTTGTAAATATTCCTACTCATAAATATGTACTGATGAGAAAACCGTGTATAAATAAAGTTATTTGATTTGAACCACAACTTAAACATTAACCACTTGCACAAGATGCGTAAACGGAAAGTGACTAGTTTGGGATCGCGAAAATTACATTTGTTTAAAAGTGACTTAGATGGGGTCTATAACTGGCATCAAAATAGACAAAAACGGGGTAGGGGTTCTGAGAGGCCAGCGGCACATACCCAGCAAAAATTGACCCAAGTACCCTCCACCCCCCCCCCCCCCCCCTCCCTGAAATCACTTGGGTCATTACTATCGCTGCAAGACTCTATCTTGGTTATAAAAGCAAGCTACTGTAACAATGCCGGTGGATCATTAGTCTCGGGAAAGATCAGTTCCACTTTCCCCTTCTTCCCCTTAGCAATGTTGAGGTTTAACGGCTTAGAAAGCAAGATTACTCCATGGACTACTCAAGTGATTCAATATTGCCAGGGGGGAAGGGGGGGAGGGGTAAAAAAAAAAACAGCAGTAAATCGAGAAAGCTATGCGCTCCTAAAAGGGTGGGAATATGCAATTTCTAGCTTGCTAGTTTTCGCACGAGGTTGACAAGTGTCCTTACACTGGAGCAAGGCTAAAGGAATCCTAGGTCACTTAAATCACTTTCTGTCGTAACCAGGTCCCAGGTCCCAGGTCTCATGTAACAAAAATTTATTTTGCTGCTCTCCGCACAATCTTGAGTAAACGGAGCTTGCATGTTCCTCTCTTGTTGTGTAATAAGTAAATGATCCATTTAGCGCTCACTGAAAACAAGCCAAAGTATACGTAAGTGTTTGTTTACGGAAAAGTCTTTATAAACTGTACCAGACAACAACCCATAATCTACCCCCATGATAAACAGATGGTAAATGCATGGTGCCTTACATGTCATTCTACAAAAAGACACAATTAGAAAGTGGAAAACTCCTCTGGATTTTCGTTGGTTTCCCATGCTCGCCTCTCTGTAAGAAACCATGCAAACGTTTGTTCTTTTCTTTCTGATGTACCGATTTGTTTGGTCGCCTCGCTCACTACCACAGTTGTAGTCCCATTCTTGCGTTTCGATAACTTGTACTGTTTGAAACGATTTGCAAACACTGAAATTGAAGTCTTGTTGAGCCGCCTTACTCCGAAGATTGCCGAGCACAACGGAAATTTTCCGAGGTACTTCCGAATGATTTTCGCCCACGTCGGGCTCTTTAAAGAGTAAATGATGGGCTTGACAATGCAATGACACCACATGAGCCACTTGAAGCTTGTTTTGAAACCCCGTGGAATGTGCCCAACCTGCAATCCGTCTAAAAGCATCATAAAACATGCAGGGAATACTTGAAATAGGCTAGTGCCTATCACAATTTTTGACGTCAAGGCGGAACTCGCGTAGACATTAATCGCTAACTTTTGTGCGTTGGAAAGAGCTATTGGACACACGCTGTGGTTTTTGCGTCTGATAACCTTGCCAATTTGATAGTAACAGTACAATATCAGAAATAATGGCATTACTGCGAAGACAAATATTAAAGAAATCACTGAGAATAACGCCAAGCCTCGGAGGGGATGTAAATATCGGCGTCCACATACGTAGAATCCAGCAAAAAACTCCACCTTAACATGATTGGTCAGTAAAGGCAACCATGGAAACGCACCCAGAAAGCTGACACCCCAAGCTAACGCAGCTAGTAGCATGGCATCTCGTAAGCTAATAGCACGGAGCAGTGGTCTCACAATTACTAAATATCTTTCGACTGCAATTATAGTCATCTGTAAGACTGTTGTCTGGGTGAAAAACAAGTTCAAAAAACCATTCGCGAAGCAGAACTTTTCGCCAAAAATCCACCCATCAGCACCTACAGATACTAATGCGAATGGAATAACTAAAATGCTTGTTCCGAAGTCCGCGAGGGCTTGGCTCACAATGAGCATGTTGGTAGCTGTTTGCATTCGAATGTCCGTGTAAACTGCATGGATCACAATTGCATTGCCAACTATGGACGCCAGCATTACCAAGGCCAGCGGTATTATTTTGAGGACTTTGACAGCGACATCGGAAGTGACAAAAATCAGCTCCTCGGTTGTTAAATTGGCTTCTGTGTGATTCCACAACGCCATGCTGACACTCGCAATCGACTGTGTGGAACTTGGTTGTTAACTTTTCATGCCCATCCTCGTTGGTGCTTTTAATCTTTTGCCTGTGAAAGAGAGTGAAACTCACTAATCTGAGCGTTTTAATGCCTCTTTCGAGAACCAGCAACACTTTTGGTATTTAGTTAAAGGGATAATTTCCCGAGACAGTTGCGGGGAATCGAGCATAAACTCAAGGGACATGTCTCGATTTGATTCGCTCGAAAGTCGCTTTTAGGAGGAAAGCAAAGGACGGAGGATTTAATGTC
>NC_090870.1:54307050-54317050 GCF_036669935.1 Montipora foliosa
TACTCAGGAGTAGGCCTGGTGTGTGCTGTTAACTTAGATTTTGCATTTCTGAACAAGTTTTTATCATAGAAAATTTGCGGCAAAGTCGTGCTTTCATTTCGCTATAATTCTCGTGTCAAAGAAACGGTATAATAATGTAAATAAGAGAATAACGATATTTATATTTGCAAATTACCTGTCCTCTTACTACGAAAGTCAAGCTCTACATCTCTATGCAATAGGCGATTTCAAAATGTCCTCGTATTACTTGATAAAAGTATGTTTTTTTTTTTGTTTTTGTTTTTTTTTTTAAGAAAGGGTTTTTCTGCTTATATAAAAAATACGTTTCCTCTGCCGTCCCCTTCTTCTGCATGATCTTCGCGGAAATTACATTCTGTCACTCAATAAACCTAGAACAATCAGTTATGGTCTTAGTTCTCTTTTTTCTTACGTATCAGCTAAGTTGCAGAATGCGCTACCTGATTTTATCCGTACCTATGAGTTTACTGGTTTTAAATGAGAATCAATCCAGGGCCGCATTTTGTACAGCGGCTTTTCTTTTTAATGAATATATCTTTAAATATTATGTATTTACTAGGTATCTGTACATGCTATGTATTTTAGCTGTAAATGTAATGTCTCGAAGATATTAGCTGCTGTAGTTATTCGGAAATTCCAGATGAATTAAAGCTTATGTGTGTTACCTTAAGCAGGGCGCGTGCGTACACTTTGTAATCTGCGACTCCAGTGCTTACCATATGACAGAGAAAATGACTTTTCCATTAAATATATAAGACATCTAATTCTTGCGTTATATTGACAAGGGCGGTTTGGAGCTGTGAGTAGGCGTGGGATTTGTCACATATGGTTTAGGGGCCGACATATCTCTCCCTCAATGCCGTACCGGGAGGCAAGGTCGGTAGCAGAAAGCAGCGAAGAGCCAACTGCGTCCAAAAGCGATCGCACGGGCCGAAATCCCGGGATGACTCGTTTGGTACGACGCTCCAGCGCCGGTGTCTGGAGGTACTGCGTTTTTCTCTCTTGTTCAAACCTTTCGTCAGCGCGTGCGCAAATGTTTTGGCTTTTCGATACCTAGCCTACCAAAAAACAAATTAACATGCTGGTTTTGTTTTGTTTGTTTTTTTTAACCAGCAACTGACATTTGAGTTGATTTTATAGGTATAAACGTAACGTAAGAACCGTGCGTGTCTGGTCTTGTCTCAGACAGAGGCGAGAGATGGTTTCATGCAGAAAATGCTCTGTTGTAAACATGGCGGTTCACGAGTGAAGTTGTCTCTCTGGCCTTTCTGTGGACGAATTCCAGGACCTACTGACACAATCTGGGCAAGTTTTGAAAGCTAAAACCTTCAATCGATGAAGTATTTTGCTGGTAGGACTGGGTGGCCCGACACTTATGAAAAAACTATGAAATGAGAATCGGGAGTCTTCCCTTGTCATGGAATGGCAGAATTACCCAGACTTCTTTTTGCGCATGAGCGAGGCAAGACTGGCCCTCATCGAATGGCTGAAAGCGCGGCCAGAGGAAATGATTTCTAGCCAGATACTCAGGAGTAGGCCTGGTGTGTGCTGTTAACTTAGATTTTGCATTTCTGAACAAGTTTTTATCATAGAAAATTTGCGGCAAAGTCGTGCTTTCATTTCGCTATAATTCTCGTGTCAAAGAAACGGTATAATAATGTAAATAAGAGAATAACGATATTTATATTTGCAAATTACCTGTCCTCTTACTACGAAAGTCAAGCTCTACATCTCTATGCAATAGGCGATTTCAAAATGTCCTCGTATTACTTGATAAAAGTATGTTTTTTTTTTTTTGTTTTCGTTTTTTTTAAGAAAGGGTTTTTCTGCTTATATAAAAAATACGTTTCTTCTGCTATCCCCTTGTTATGCATGATCTTCGCGGAAATTACATTCTGTCACTCAATAAACCTAGAATAATCAGTTATGGTCTTAGTTCTCTTTTTTCTTACGTATCAGCTAAGTTGCGGAATGCACTACCTGATTTTATCGGTACATATGAGTTTACTAGTTTTAAATGAGAATCCAGGGCCGCATTTTGTACAGCGGCTTTTCTTTTTAATGAATATATCTTTAAATATTATGTATTTACTAGGTATCTGTACATGCTATGTATTTTAGCTGTAAATGTAATGTCTTGAAGATATTAGCTGCTGTAGTTAGTCGGAAATTCGAGATGAAATAAAGCTTATGTGTGTTGCCTTAAGCAGGGCGCTTGCGTACACTTTGTAATCTGCGACTCCAGTGCTTACCATATGACAGAGAAAATGACTTTTCCATTAAATATATAAGACATCTAATTCTTACGTTATATTGACAAGGGCGGTTTGGAGCTGTGAGTAGGCGTGAGATTTGTCACATACGGTTTAGTGGCTGACATAGTGGTGTATAAGTGTATATAAGGGTATACGTGGGTATATAGTGGTATTTAAGGGTATACAAGGGTATACGTGAGTATATAAGGCCTACATGGGTATATAAGGGTAAACATGGATATATAGGGGTATACAAGGGTATATAAGAGTATACATGGGTATATAAGACTAATTATTAAATACTCTATAAGTACCTTATATTTAAATACATTATTATAAGGGATACATGAAGTACTTACCTGCGTAGGCCTTGGTGTATGTATCCCCTATTATTCATAGTGTATTTCAATAGACTTAAGTGATTAGAGTGTTATGGAGGTATATCTATGAAAAAATTCATTGATCAGTATTTGAAATAAAATCGTCCAAATCATGAATGCATCAATTTAAAACGTGAATGGCAATAAGCCGATTCTGCAAATGGCCATCAGGGAAACAGGCATAACGCAAGAATACATAACGCAAAGAGGCCTGGTTCATATGGGTAGAAAACTAGCACTTCACATTACACTCTAATCAGTTAAGTCTGTTCAAATATAAGTGCTTCACGGCCAAGGTTTGCAAAAACGTAATCCTTCCTTGTGCTTTGACATTATTATTTTTTTATTAAAACATCACTAAAAAGATTCGCAACAAGGGAAAAGTAGTCCCTTATGTTTTGGAAGGGGTATTTTTGCAATTCTGGCACTTAAAAAGGCTGAAAAGGTCACCTAGCAGTTTTGGATGTGCAAATGGTTCGGTTGGAAGTTGTTAGAACGTAACGTTCAGCTAGAAATTTCTGAAACGAAGAGATGATCATGCCCTAAAGTTTTCTTCTTCGTGACAAAAACATCTCTTTAGACAGTCGTTATACATTATAAGGAGCCTAGAATCGTATCTCGAAGGCTTTTGGCTTAATTTGCTCCTTGGGTGCCCTTGGTAATCCCCCTGGCATGCGCAGTGGTAGCATTCTTCCAGGAAATTCCGTGTGAACAGTTCACTCCGAGCTTCCTGTCCAACCAGAGCTTCCCCCTTTCCTTCAATTGAGCATTGGCTCGAGAAAGCTTCTGTAACACTGAGTCGTCTTCGTGTCATTTCTTCGTTTTTGACAAACATGGTAATCCTTTTTCTGTTGCTTTCAACCAACACCGTCGTTTCATTTTCTACCTTCGTTGCTTTCTGCTGCTGTATGTCCGGCAACAATGAGCGAATTTGCCGTTTCGTGTATTTCGTTTATCGATAACTGCGCCCAACGTTTAAACAGTCGAGACGTGTCTTTCAACTTTTGAATGGAATCAGAAAATTCTCGACAAGATTGCGTTAACCTTCGAAGCTTAGAAGTGATAACCTCCTTTGTAGTTCTTGCGCCACGTCGTGTTTATTGTGTTCCACGATCACACAATTCTGACATACGGGAATTTTACACACTTTGCAGAAAAATTTAAGAAGTTCTTTGTTATTGGTTCCTTCTGACAAAACGCTGGACGCTTGAGAACATCCTCAAAGTCTAATCTTGAAAGTCCTTCAGCGAAAGAAAACGATGTTCTCTGTTTTCGTTCAAAATATTATGAGCGTTCAAACAATCCTTGCACCAAAACTTGCAGCAATGGAAACAGCACGAGATTCCGTCGCGTTTCTCATCACTATTTCCACAAGTCACCTTTGAAGTATTGCACTCTCTAATGGCCAAAATATCGAGTAGATTTTTTACGTAGAAGCAACTCGGCAGAGCTTCCATTCTTCCACTGGAACAATTTGGCAACGCTCTCCAAGGCAAGATTAAATGACCTACTATTTGCCAAGACTTCTTGGCAAATAGTAGGTCATTTAATCTTGCCTTGGGGAGCGTTGCCAAATTGTTTAGACACTCAAGGCAAAAGATGTGCAAGCATGGCAGCTGCTTGGGTTCCGTGTACAAGTGTATGCACACAGAACATGTTACAGTTCTTCCCTTAGGTTGGCGAATGAATTCACAGAAAGCTGCAACCTCCGCGGCGTTTCATTGCTTTGGGGACAGCGACTGCAGTCTCGCAAATATGACATTTAAATTAAACTACTGTATGTCTATCACCTTCGTTCGACAGCATAAAGATCAATCTTATAGGAGGACGGGGTGTGGAAACAATGTTGCGTCTGCTATGATATCTGGTGAACGCAGATCAAACGAACTTTTTGATCACGCACACGTAGACCAAGAAATTGTCGCGCAAACCCCATAAATGTTAATGTTCGGCCAGTTAAGGGTGAAAGACACTTGCTGTGCTTATTTCATCATTTTATCTTTGAAACAAAGTGAAATACCTCGAAAAAAATCAAGATTAAAGTACTCACAGATTTGGAGACTCAGAGCGTGTTATTAAATAATCATAATATTTCTTTCTTTCGTTTGCGTTTAGGAAGGGTTTATAGGCCAAATATTTAGCGAGTAAATTATTAAGGCTTCACTAGTAAACATCATGGTGGTCGAGAGGACATTCCAGTGGATCCCAGGCTCGAGTCTGGCGTCCAGACAATTGGCTTGTCTTCCAAAGAAAATATTTATTCATCAGAAATTTATGATATAGGTCTGGTTCCGAACCAGTTAAGCGGATCACGGACTTCCGGTTTTGTTGCAAACGGTTACAAAAACTGAATGGACCCTCGCTGCTGGTGTCCACATGTCGACCCGTTTCTTGAAACTCACGAAACTTTTCGGGCGTATTTCGGGTGACATAAATCCCTACGTGAGTCGAATTTGCTAAAAGATTATTCAAGGTCAGGACCCCATGACTCAGAGCGTATAACTCCCATACCGGGTCTATGCACAGACTGAGCTATTTTTAGCTAAGTTTTACGATAAATTTCGGTCCACACGATTGGTCATTTTTAATCCCAAGGGTAATGATTACTTATGCGGGGCATATGATTGGTCGGAAAGGTGTCGTTTCGCGGGAAAATCCATCTAAAAATAACTCAATCTGTGAAAACGCCGTTGCATAAATATAACGAAGTTCTACGTTCCTGCTCATTGGGGTCCTGACAAGGCTTCCTAATAAACAGAAACAGGCTCCACCCCCAAAAAAGCCACCCGTACTTCGCAACGCACCATTACTTTTAGTTCATTTAGTAACTGCTTATCATCATGTAGACTTTAACGGCTAGATGAAGAGGGGATTTTTGTGTATTTTCCAAAGCTGCGAGTAGATGGAGTATTTAAATGATCCAGTTTTCAAAAGTTCAAATACCCGGGGCATTGCCCGGGGAGGGATGAGGCCTTCTTAGGGGCGGTCTAGTTATCTCTTACTCTTGTGACTCTAAGAAATTAAGATTTCCCTTATCCCAAAAAGTGCCAGGATTATGATTCCTAAAAGTAACTCTGCAAGTTCAATTTTTTACACTAATGACAGAGAAACACAGCACAAGTTTCAGAATAATTAATTGTCAGTGAAAGAGATTGTTGGGAATGCCTCCAAAGTTATCCAACACTGTCACAATTTTTAAAAACGATTTATTGATCTCCCTCGTATTACAAGATTTTCTCCTTCTTCTCTCTTTTCAACCGCTCCCTTCTTGAGACAACTCCCTCTCTTCTGATCTCAAGTCACACATCACTTAACCGGCTTCAAAACGACATTATCAAAATGGCTTAACTATTGTCACGCAAACGACACGATTTCGACACGATAATTAAGTTATGTTTTTTTGTGTAAGAATTATTAACAGCATCCCTTAGAGTGGTCAGGGGCGATAAAAATACCCAGAAAAAGAGAAAAAAGTACAAACGAAGTATGGTGGTCTATGATAAATAGGGAACCTACAATAATTTTGAATGTGAGAGAATGTTTTAAACACTTTGGTGATTGGTTGGCCGCATCGTTCAATGATGCTCTCAATGTGACTGCGCGATACAGTTATGAGCTATGCTGTCAGTCGATATTTGACTCTGTGGCTGCGTGATGCAGCTCGAGTCAAATACCCACATTTCACCCTTGCTCACCATAGAGTCTTCAGTAGCTAAGTGGTTAGAGCATCCGAACTAGATCACGTGGGTTCGAATCCCATCTGGGGCTCGGATTTTTCCGAGTTCCCAGTGGGTTCAATTGTAACACCTTTCATTAAATATGTGTTACAATAATTTCGTTCGCGATCTCCATTAGTGTGTGTACCAGTGCAATTTGGAATAAATGAGCACGAATAAAATTTTCAGGCTATGAAAAATAACGAAAACTCTTGCGAGTACTTATTACCGTTATACATGCAGAAATTTCACCTTTATTGCACTAATTTCAACTATCTGCACTAAATTCACTTTTCTGCACTCTATTTGGGGTTAATTGACGTGCTCTCAGCCAATCAGCATGTAGAGTTTTTCGCATGATTGTATATTATTATTCCTAAAACTATTTCACCTATGCTTTATCCCAAAAATCATTTTGTCAGTGATCCCTTACCCTTTAATTATTTGACCACTTATTCCTTATTCCTAAAACCCCTAACAGGGCCTCAGGGATGTTGAAGTTTCGAATTGATCAGTGTGATTATCAACAACAGACGAAGCCTTACCCGAAAAGACAAGAAAGTCTAACCATCTCCAGATGTCATTACAAATACGGCAGCACTTTCCCCTCAGGCAGTGAAAATTGATGGTGTGGCCAAGGTTTGATCCCAGGAACGTCCGCATCAAAGTCAAGTTCTCATCCAACTGATTAATTACAGACTGAAAACATTCTACAGTGGTTTTTGAATGAGAGTTGAAAGTAATTACTCAAATGTAATTACTACGCTTTATGATTGGCTTAAAAATATCGTGTCGCTTTTTAAACCAATCGGAAGCAAAATCAAAGCCAATCGCGACTCGCGCGCAAGCATTTTCCCGCGCTTTGAGGAAGTAACATTAATTGCTACGAATTCTGATTGGTTCATAGCACTGTTTGCGTCTGTTGTGAATGGTCAGAGTAATTACAGGGACTTTCGTATGACCTGGAAAACAAAACGCACGCGAAAACATAACTCAACTGCAAACACAAAAACATTAATTGGCACATAGAACAAAAACAAAGGCTCGTGCATTTTTTATTGGGTTAGCGAACAATGCCATTCCTCGATGGAAATTTCTGGAAAGCGAACGACATTTCACTTTGATATCAATTAAAATGCAGTAATGACATTGAAACGGTTTACTGCCCATATTATGAGCTTCCTTGGGATGGGGGGGGGGGGACGGGGAAATAAGTTTTGTTTTAATCTTGCCAAACACTCATTGGTCAGTGAAACAAATAATAAGCACTGTCAGGAAGAGTTTTTAAGGTCGTCGTTTTATGACACTCAATTGAAAACCACTCTATTCAAAGATTTGTAAACGACAGTTCTTAAAATCGCAAATCACAATGCGACCGTTTTGTAAAACAGTCACGGCACAAGGTAGGTTGAATTGTCCTAGTTCTTCTCCACACAAATTGCTTCCAAATATTCTCATAAGTTGGCCATCCGAAGTGTACACATGAACTCTGTGAGGCTTATTGGATGTGCCGCCACACCAAATTAGAATATTACCTGTTTTGTCCAGGGCAACTCCAGTAGGTTCATTCAATTCGGCATCCACAGTCTCGTTTCTGCCAAATTCATACAAAAATCTCCCATCTGCAATATTGTAAACCTTCACTAAATGAAAATGGTTATCGGACACGAAGACTTTGCCTTCGTGGCACAAACAATCAACTGGCTTGCGCAGTCCACCCTTGCCAATTGTCCTCAAAAGGCTTCCGTTAGGAGACATAACCTGGACGCATTGATTTCCTGTGTCACAGACAACAAGATTTCCTTGTGTATCTAGAAATATTCCACGCGGCTCGTTGAGAGAATCGCCGTTATGAATGGCTGTGATGTATTCTCCTCTGGGACCAAACAGTATAATCTTGTTATTCCCTCTGTTTGCTACATAAATCCTGTTTTTTTCATCGATGCAAATGCCTGTTGGCTTTTTCAAAACCCCTTGTCCAAAAGAACCGAGAAGATCTCCCTTTTCATTCAAAACAGTAATGCAGGCGTTGGCCATTTCAGTGATCATAATGTGATTCCAGGAATTCGTAGCAATTCCCCATGGTAACTTGAAGCTTTTTAAACAGCCCACAAGTGCAAAAGATCGTTCCCGGATTTTAACCGATGAAAACGACCTGATGGTGTCTCCGTTAACCTGAACGATCGGCGAATATTCCCCAGCTTGAGTCGGAACAAAGGAAATCACGAAGTTGCCATTTTTCTTGTCACCTATTTTCGTTTCGATGGCAATGTTTCGATCTTGTGATATGTTAACCGTACGGTAAAGTAGTCCCCCGGACAATAACACTGCTCACCCTCAGAATTCCGCG
Organism: Montipora foliosa; assembly: GCF_036669935.1. NCBI lineage: Eukaryota > Metazoa > Cnidaria > Anthozoa > Scleractinia > Acroporidae > Montipora > Montipora foliosa. The sequence goes on from NC_090870.1 coordinate 54,315,770, forward strand.
TAGTCACTTCGATTTGTGCCTCCAGTCCCGCCTTTGCCGTCTCAAACCATTTTACTGTGCATTGGTTTGCGTCCGTTGTGGTCCTCTTAGTGGAGATGCAGCCAATCCCTGATTGCAGAAGGCTCTCAGAAATTTGCTTGTTTTCCACGAAGGTAGTGACAGTTTTCCAGTCAGTCGCTAATGTCGGCAAACCTAAGTTCTGTGCATCAGGGAGGTTCACGAATAGTTCATCCACCAATGATATGCTCTGCACAAGTTCTGCACCCTCTCGGCGTTGGACAAGACAATCAATTTGTGAGACGATTCCCTCCCTCTTTCTCAGGCTCTCCCGCAATTCAACGATTTGTTTGCGCAATTCTTCTTGGGCTTTTTTAGTCGCTTTTTCCTCATCATTTAAAGCCTCGCGCTCTTTCACACGCAGACTTGAGACTAGCGATTGAACTGATGCTATCATCTGTTCTTTATTGACTCTAGAACGATAATGAAGTAAGCGGGATGTCTCCTCGAGTCGTTGAATCCATTTAGAAATTTCATCCAATGATTGTTTAGCAGCCGTAAGCCTAGACGCAATGTCGTTTATTTCTTCTGTTGCTGTTATTTCCTGATTGTAATTCTGAGTTTGTTCGGCGAGAACTGTAGGATGGTGAGAAGCTGGTGTAGAAAGTTTTAAGACATCCTCAAAGTCCGTGTCTTGAAATTGTTTGATTGGAAGGACGCGATGTTCCATATTCTCTTTCAGAGCATTGTGTGCCTTCAAGCATTGTTGACACCAGATCTTGTTGCAATTAAAACAAAATCGCGTTTCTTCGCTTTTCTCATCACAGTTGCCACAAGGTACGCTGGGAACGCTGCCCTCTTTTAAGGCCATCATATCAATCACATTTTTCACCAAGGAACAGTCTGGCATAGTCGCAAACGAACCCACATTTGCGAGTTCGACTTCAATCTTGCAGAGTGGACACTTCAAGTGAACTTGCATTTTATCCGCGTCCTCGCCTTCACTCTCGCAGTTTACGAGACAGTCTAAACAAAAGACATGAGTGCAAGGAAGTTCTTTGGGTTTTGTGTAAACTTTGGTACATACCGGACAAGTTAGTCGCTCTTGTAGTTTACTCGTTGGCGTTTGAACATCCATCTTGATCTTGGAGTTGTTTTTGATAAGAATTTCTCGCTGCGGCTCCTGACAAATATACCAGATGCGATCTCAAAACCAATTATTGATTTCTTGTGTTAACCTTATTTAAAAAGTCTTTCTTCTGTTGTATCCTTGATATTCTAAAG
>NC_090870.1:54322050-54344550 GCF_036669935.1 Montipora foliosa
TTCTGAACAATCTTTGATCATAGAAAATTCGCGGCAAGGTAGTGCTTTTTTCGCTGCTATCCTCGGAGCAAAAAAACTGGCCTTCCATAATTTCTTGTCAAAGGAACGGTATAATGTAAATAAGAGAATACTGAGATTTATATTTGCAGATTACCAAGGTCAAACTCTACTGTAACATCCCTACGCAACAAGCGCATTCAAAATTTTCTCATATTACTGTGTGAAAGTGTCGTGAAGGCGTTTCGGTTTAGCCAATGCACCGCCCGATATTAGACCACTCAGTCTCGTTTTCTTCGCTCATTTCTTCTTAAAGAGAAGAACTGAATACATTTAGATTCCGCCTTCCTTTGTGTCATTGAACAAAGGCCGATATAATGACAATGGAACTAACCAATCGGAACCAGGAAGAGAAGTGTCGTGCATGTCTGAAGTTGACGCAACGCGCCCATGAATCGCTATTGTAAAGTGTTTTGGATTATTATCATTGCAGATACGCTGCAGGTACTCTTTCATTGCACGTTTTATTGAAGTTAGAAGCGCGATCCAACGGTTCCTTAATCTACCAGAAAAAGAAATACCGGTAGCAGCTAAAAATAAGCAGATAAAAAAGCGAGCAACAGAAAATGAGCAATAAAAACTAAGCGCTTACACGAGGACACACAATATAGAACAAACGTTCCTCTTGTCGCAAAACGGAAAGATAATGCCTTTTCGGAACACACGAGTAGGAATAAATGTTCTTCAAATAATGAAAAAGGACTTACACGTTATTGGGGCGAATTGATCGCAAATCACACATAAAAGACTGATCTGTTCCGCTCGGGATTCGGAACTCTGAACAATGGTTCCCCTTTTTACGATAAAGTATCATTTTGTTCCGTATGTTTATAAAACCACGTTCCCATGTTATCAAAAGGAACATATTCTTAGGAACAATAGTTCCCAAATCATTCATTAAGGATCAATTTGCAATTGGTCCGCTCGGGATTCGGAACTCTCAAGAATTGGTTCCCCTTTTAGCCATTAATGACCATTTTCTTCCCATGCAAGTATACGTAGTATCAAGGCACGTTCCGATTTCATTAAAAGGAACACAAAAAAGAGGAAGAATCTGTTCTCGCTTTTCAAGAAGGGACCGTTCCAGAATCAAGAAAAGGAACAGCTCTGAAAAAACAAAACATGCTCAAAAAGATCGTTCGTTAAAGGAAAGAGGCCAAAAAGTGACTAAACGTCACTTTGTAGAACACAATCGAATGCCGAAATTTTGGTGGACGAAATAGAACACTCAGTTGGAAAAAAGAAAACAAAATTGAAATTTTGGAAATGTGATAGAAAGAAAGAAAGAAAGAAAGAAAGAAGGAAAGAAAGAAAAAGGAAGATAGGCCGAGTGTTGATTGTTTTTAGACTGGAGACAGGGACTCCTATGGTCTACCTTTTTTCCTGGATTTGTGCTCTGCCTATTTTCCTAAGTTGGAGAAATCTTGTTAACAAGCCAGGCTTTGAACCAGCAGTTGTCGCAGTGCAAATTCCGTGATACAATCAGTTCCAGTATCTGTCGGTTCCTGCAAAGCTATTACATAACCTTTGCATCCTGGACATTTTTATAAGCCGTACGTAACTCTACACATCGCTAATTTGTAGCTGTCAGACAAGGATTCAGTGAACCTTCTTTTCAAGAATGGAGAAATTAATCCCGAAAAAAAAAAGCCTTTAAAATCTTTAAAAGGGGTGGAAATAATACCCAGTAAAGGTAATTGGAAACCCAACCAAGGGAGAAGGTCATTGTCTGAACTAAATTGGCAATTGAACAGCTGGAATCCAAACAGTGACTGTCAACATAGAGCAGTATGATTTTTGCACCGAAAACCCATTTTCGGCTTCGCTTCGGAGAGTAAGGAACTGCCTAAAATTGTCACACCGAAAATGAAGCGTTCAAACTGGTTCGAAATTAGTTATTTGGCTTTAAGTCTCTTGACCTTCGTCACCACTTACTCGAGTGCTAAACCATACCAGGTAAAAATAATCCTTCCTTTAGCTCTTAAATGATAGCCCTTCTTTACATTATGCTGGTCTTGGTTTTCTTTTCTTTGTTACAGGAAATCCACCACTTGTTGACCGATGATGAAAGAGAGGCAATCTTCGGACATCCCTCCGCAGAATTTGGTGAGAAATTCAGGTCATTCTCTATGCACCTTTTTTTTTGGCTATGAAAACCTTTTTTTCTGACTGAAATTTGAAACTAACTCACACAGTTATCGGAGATTGCATAATGTCGAAAAGCGATTCTTTCTTTTCACAAATCAAGGCGATTTTAAAGCAAGTGGAAAAAGGTGAGGAGAGGACAGCTGGACTCAAACAATTTCATTTTTTTTTTTGTATGGTCGATCCTCGGCAGTCTTTTGTTAAAAAATTAAATTTGGTCACCAACCGGCATATTGCATGCGCAGTTATATTTTGCAAGCCAATACTTGATCTCTGGTTCAAAGTCCGCCCCCTCCTTCTCTCCCACAGAGATAGTCTTAGAAGCCTGCTACCCGTCAAACTTCAATTCTTGCCAATAAATTCTTGGCACGTAATAAAGGTTACAGTTTTTAACAGCATGCATTTGATAAGTTTCCAATTAGCTAAATAACAGGGTTAATTTCCAAGCGTGAAAAGAGTTTCGGCGTGTTCTAAGGTGAACAGCTTTTGAGACTCCCCTATTAAATTAAATTTGCTCACCAATATCCAAACAATGTCATCAGGCTTGAACGAGAAGCCAGAATAACCTCAATTTCATTCAGACAAGGGTTTTGTGGAACTGAATTTCTGTTCGTATGAATCTCAAATTTTAAGTAAAGCAACGAATTTTTATTTCAATCTTTCCTCTTGCGTAATCACACAGTAGAAATTGCACAAAATGCAAATCTCTGACTTGAAAACTAATCATTACGGTGTTAACGGAAACAACCACGGTCCGGCACTCCTCGTATGAGTGCATTCAGTTGAGACGGTTTCGTTGGGTTCATTACATATGTTATGCATATGTTGTTTGTTTCTTTGTTATTTATTTGCTCAAGCGGGTTGAAGTTTTGGCAGCTGATTCAGCTGATCACGGTTGACCTGCTATACCCACCCATCCATACGCTCACAAAGGACAACACCGGGAGCTTCAGCCCCTACTCTTCTTGATTAGTGTGTGGTTCTTTAACGTCCCACAGGGAACTTATGAGCCTGGAAGATATCTGCGAGACAGGGCCTATGGTTTATGGTCCTTATTCGAAGAAAACTTGAAAGTCTAACCATTTGCGGGTGTCATTATAAAGGCAGCACTTTCTCCTCAGTTATTTTGAAACCCTGAGTGTTGGTCCGGCTGGAGTCGAACTCACGGCCTCCCGCATAGCAGCCCGGTGCTCAACCAACTGCGCGGTGGCCAAATAATGTCACGTCGATATCACATCTATCTTTGACAAAATGCCATTGAGTTATGAATTTCTTTGCGCATTCAAAGTTTTCGAGTCCACACGTATCCAGTAACCTCGTTCCCAGGGTCTCTTTGGCGTTGGCAGAGGAGGTAGAAAAGAGAGACGCTGGGAACGAGGTTGTCGTTTGCCCGTCCACACGTATCCGCTTTCGCTCTAGTATCCAGGACTCCTCTGCTATTATAGTCAACAGAGCATGCGGCATAAGGCGTGCGATTGTTGAATATTTACCCGATAAAGACTGGATCTGAGTTTGTAACGTCATCGATCTGAAAGTGTCCGGATTTGACCGTCCACACGATTCCAAATTCTTTGCGGACTCAAAACTTTTCTCCCTGGAGAGCAGATTAAAAAAGTTGCATACCGGATTCGACGGATACGCGTGAACGGGGCCTAAGCCGATTGTTTTCTGGCGTTCTCCGCGTAGATGTCGTCGCCTTTCTTGGTTCGTTTCCCTTTGTGTACAGTCGTTTCAAAGGCGAGACCATCGAACTAAATTAAGGAGAACAAGAAAAATGGACACTGAAATATTGATGGCATCATTTTCATGATGACATTTTCTTATCATTTTTAACCTACAGCTCCAGAGTACGAAATAAGTTATCCAGTCCAAGTTAACGCGAATGGAAGATTCTTGTCGCGAGACCTGGCTCACGGCAATGTTCGCCGTAAGAGAGATATCGGCGGATCTTCCAAGGAGTCTGTCTTTTTCAAACTGTCTGCTTTCGGACAAGAGTACCATTTGAACGTTACCCTTAATGATGAGTTATTCTCGCCCCATTTTAAGACAGAGGTGCGTGGCAAGAGCAGCTCGGAATTTCATTACGATATCGAGCACTGTCATTATCTTGGTCAGCTCCTTCCAAAACATGCAAATAAAAGCAAGGTGGCTGTCAGTAACTGCGATGGACTGGTAAGCATCAAGTGAAAAAATATATTTTGTTTCAAGACCCCACCTCCCGTCATGTATAACACTTTAAAAAGCCCCCTTCTCGTTACAACATTTTTCTCTATTCCCGCAACCTATAATTAATGAAAGGTATCCTTGTAGTTACGGGAAGGGATTAGTCAAGGAATAAAGCAGATTCGAATGGAGTGCGAGTGTCTCGACTCCAGGTTGACTTTTATGTGGATTTCCAATTCTGAGCATTCGTTGAGGACAGACAGCGTCCTGAAATGATTCTAAGCCTGGAAAAAGTCCGGACTTGAATGTGACTCGAATCTATGACTATTCGATTGCTATTCACTACTTTATCATTTGAGCTATCAAGTTATTTTCCTCGTTATCAATAAACGTATTGGATTTTGCAGAATTGAAAGGGTACATAAGTAATAGTGATAGGACTGAGTAGAGTCCAATTCGATCTGTTATCATAAAAGTGATAACAAAATCGGACGACCGCGCAGTAGGAGTCCGATTTGTTTATCACGAGTATGATTACAGACCGAACAGACCGAATTAGACGACACAAACTCCTCTTACCAATTAATCATAAAAATTACAATTTCCGAGAAAAGAAGAAGAGCGAAGTTATGAAAAAAAGGGAAAATTTGCATCAAAAGACTGGCAAAGGAGGAGTAAATTGTTTAATGTCGCTCTGAAAAAAAGAAAGAAAGAAAGAAAGAAAGCCCCAATTTCTATGGTGATTGAAACCAAGGTTGTGTTGATTTACACTACAACTTTGAATATGATTGTCTTATTGAACTATACGATAATAACTTGGCAAGTGAATAGTGGAAATAGTAGTTTTTTAAACTAATCATAATCAAGGAAATCGTAATTTTTATGATTATGGGTGTAACGAGTCCTTCCTTCACTAAAGCAATTTCTGTTCCCTTATAAAAGTTCCGCTCAAGAGACAAATTAGAGACCAGGTAGATGTTAAACAGTTGCCGTTTCCGGACTACTTCTTAGAAACGTACTGAAAAGCACAGTAATTCACAAGTTATGTGACAAATCCACGTGCCCTGTTTTCCTTGTCCCGCAGCAAGGGATGATTCTCACTCCACAAGATCTTTTAATGGTTCATCCATTGCCTGAGCGTTTGGGACTGGAAGAGAACAAAACGCGACCTCACTTGATCCACAGAAGATCCATGACGCTTGACGAAGGTATTAGCCCGCTCACACACGGTAGATGCTGTTGTTGCCGCGAAACACATTTCTGATGCCATATTGGAAGAGCATGGGATAGTTTTGGGCTGGGTAACCAAAACGAAGGGGTAGAAGGGGGTAGGGGGATGGGAAGAGGCGGGAAAGAGAGGGCGAGAAAAAACTGCCTGCCCGAAAACCAGGCTTTTCTCAGTAGCTGCCCACTTTCTGTTGAGCTTCCGGCTACATGTCACGCCACAATAATTGACCGATAAAGAAACAGACCGTAACAAAGCTGTCAGTCACTTAAGCATACAGTTGTAAACACAGGCGCCCCAAGCTCAGTGTGAGCATGGCCGACAATAATATATAAGGATTTGTATGGTCATTCCGATAAAAAGCTTAAGAAGATAATTATATGAAAAAAATCTCAATTAAACGACTGAGTCAATGCAGTCATGCCAGGAGACCCAGGGGAATAAAGAAATTTGCGGTTGACTAACTACGCTCTGTCATCCCGGTAAGGGTCAGTTCCACTATGGTAATAAGGTTAGGCTTTTTAATTGAGATTTTTTTCATATAATTATCTTCTTAAGCTTTTTATCGGGATTCTCATACAAATCCTTATATTTTTGTCGGGCATGCTCACACTGAGCTTGCGGCGCCTGTGGTTTGGCCAGCCGAAATATAGTACATACGTTGTATCGGCTCTTGCTCAAAATATTTAGCAAGAAAACGTTCCTCCAACTCTCAACGTTCCGCCGAAGACAAACGAAGGTAGGGGTGTCCTCAATAATCTTTGGCAAACTCTTTGGAGTAAGTTCGGCTGTCAAGCATAAACCCTCGAGTTCTGCAATTTAGTCCAATATAATAATGCTCTTGAGCTGTTAAATGACCAAAAACAGAACTGGTCTGTTCAGCTCTATCGCTGACAATGCAAACACGGTTAAAAATCACGCTTTTTCCAAAGCCTGCAGATAAAACTGCTATAGCATCTTCTCTTTATAGCAGACTTAATCACAGCGGTTTCCTGTTCTGGCTTCAAAATAGCCGTTTTCCTCTCGAATTCATAAGAGACAACGCTCTACTTATCGCTCGCTTCATATGTAAACACGGCTGTGACATCACAAGAATTTTGATTGGTTATGCAAACACGGAAAAAGGCCTCTATTGCTTAAATAGGTCACTTTCAAAAATACCATAAAACTCTTTGTTTACCTTCCACATTTTTGCATAAGCATTGTTTCCAGTTTTTCTTAGAACTTACAATGGTCCCAAGTGAAAAAAAAAAGTATTATGGTATTTTTGAAAGTGGCCTATTGGCAAACTGGAGATAAAAATAACAATGATTATTGCAATAAGTAACTATAATAGAGCGGTTTTCAATTGAGTGTCGAAAGTAATTAGCTAATTACTTTGGTTTTGCATTACTTCACTCAGCGATTGGTTCAAAGTTCTCCGCCATTTTTTCAACCAATCAGAAGTGAAACCAAAACCAATCGTGGCTTGCGCGTGCACATTTTCCAGCGCTTTGTGTTGGCTACGTGTAATTACTTCGAGTTTAATTGGTTTACTGGATTGTCTCCGTCCTTTTTGATTGGCCAAAGTAATTATTTTGGTTTTGGTTTTACGACACTCGATTGAAACTGGCTCTAAAAGTACGTTCTTATTTATAATAACATTTCAAAATAGGGCGGATTACAGGCTCAAAATAAGGGGTGAAAGTTTTTTGAGAGATAGATGAGCGAATAAGTCCCTGCTTGTTTTCTTTGCTTGTCAATATCGTTCCCAGGACCTCTCCTATGGCTTCTAGAGAGAGGTCCTGGGGACGAGTTGGTTTGCGGTTTGGTTGCTTCAGTGACTATAGTTTAGCAATCAGAGCAAATGCGCATTTACATCCTCGTTTCAACAAAACAGCAGAGAACAACTGGAAAATCTGAGTCAAAGGATTCGAACCTACGACCTCCGTAACACCGATTCTGTACCAATCGAGCTACAAGAACTCCTGGAAAGCTAGGTCTTTTATCTAGGTTCTGAATCCACAAATTGTCCCGCTAGTCTGCGGTCTCTATAATGTCGTACTCCACCTCAAATTTCTTAGTGCAACTATTGATGTTAAATAACAATGCAGTGCGCCCGTGCAAAGCATCTCCTTTAATTAATAGAACGGTTAGGTTCAAATGGGAAAACTGACGGATAAACTGCCGTGTGACCTGAAATCGTGGATTTCATTGAGGTTCTTCCTTTTAAATAATTTTTAGCCCTTTTCTTTCGCGAAGTTGTAAAAAAGCAATAATCTGATTTCTTTTTTTTTTTTAGAATCGTTGAAGAATTTACGTAGACCACACATTCTCGATCGCCGCTCATCAGAAATGAATTTTCCTCGTCTACGAACCATTGAATCCATGGTTGTTGTTGAAAAAGTGATGACCAAGTTTTATGGAGCTGAGGCGATAAAGACATATGTGCCGACTATCGTCAACATTGTAAGACAAAATAGCGACACAAGAATTGTACACTACGGTCGGGTGGGTCGGTGGAATGCCTGTCAATTCACTCAAGATGGGCGTGACATTGACAGTCGTATCCTGAGACATTGTTTGAAAACTTTTCTTTACGCTTTGCTGTCGTAATCTTAACCTTATTGTCATTGGATTGTTAAGCAAGCATTTTAGTTTCTTATTGTTGCAAAATTCTATGCATGCGGAATTTTTATGAACTTTATCTTGGACTTGAAAACGACCAAGGAACGTCGTTATTTTGTATCGCTCGTTGTTATAAGAATAATTGCTTGAGTTGATGAATGTTTTCAAAATGACAAAAATCGCATTGCTCTCACTGGAATCCAAAGAGTCGCAAAAAAATGCATCAAACTCCATGTAAGGATGTATTTGATCGACTGACTCGCATTCCGTACGTGTGCCTAATTATAAATTATAAATTTTTCTTTGTGGAATCACGATAGAATCCTCTGCAAGAGCAATTACAGGCGGCGCATAACTGACTTTTTTTAGGGAAACGCCGATCTATTGTTCTCGTCGAGAACTGAAGCGGGAAACTCAATTTCGCCCATGTTTACCGTATTCGCCCTAGGTCCTTGCTTACAACGACTACAACTCATTCCACCGTCCCACCCGACCGTGGTGCACCAAATTTAATTTTTAGGTCCATTTCCTCCTGAGTGTGATACTTCTAGATTTTACTCTTGTCTAACACCAGACGATTTCACTCAGTCGTCAATGGGGCCGCTTCAGCGGTGCAAACAGGGTGGTTTTTACTCAGGGGGAAAACAATTTGTCCAATCGCCAATTAATTTTATAGAGATATTGTAAGTTAGGTCAACTATATTTTGTTGTAATTTCTCTTCTCTTATGCTAACCTGCGAGCAGGCTCTCTCTCCCAACCCCAGTCCCTCGGAGGGCCTGTTCGCAGGCTATTCTTATGCAGCGTGAGTATATACAATATAACACGCCCACTATTGGTAAACAAATAATTATCATTATCATTTATAATGTAATCAAAGGTTACTCAAGGGCTTCTGATGAAATATATCACTTACCTCAATCATAGAGCGGTTTTCAATTGAGTGTCGAAAGTAATTAGCGAATTGCTTTGGTTTCGCATAACTTCACTCAGTGATTGGTTCAAAGTTCTCGCGCCCTTTTTTCAACCAATGAGAAGTGAAACCAAAACCAATCGTGGCTCGCGCATGCACATTTTCCCGCGCTTTGTGTCGGCTACGTGTAATTTCTTCGAGTTTTGATTGGTTTACTGGATTGTCTCCGTCCTTTTTGATTGGCCAAAGTAATTACTTTGGTTTTGGTTTTACTACACTCGATTGAAACTCGCTCTATTGTGATTTAAAATCAGTATGTTTTGCTTTTTTAGGCCCACGGACTTCTAGCAGATGCCTCTATTGGAGCTAACATCAAGTATATTATCAGCAAACTACTGATTCTAACCGATGAAGACATGGTACGTTTACAACAACAACGTCTTTGCAGGTGTCATGTTAAAGATGGAATATGATGTGATAACATCGGTAAATTAATGGCCAAATGTGTTTTTATCGATTTTGACTCGGGGTGTTCGAGAAAAATGCCGAATGCTACTTTCAGGAGTCGAACCGATGACTTTCCGATTAGCAGCCCGCATGCTTCAACATGGAGCTGTAGGAGACACGACGGAGCTGAGCCATTAAACTTGGTTAGGATGACAATCGTTAAGCCATACTACCACGACTGAGACGGCATTTTTGCTAACTGGTATTCTATTGACAGAACAGGGTATGGGTTTTTTTTTTACAAAAACATGTATGCACGATAATAAAGGAAGGCTGAGTTGTTCAAAAACTGGTTAACCGATAAACAGCACTGAGTGCAACCTGGCAAACCTCTTTGTTGTTCACACCCTTTCCGTAACAGCATTTTAGAGGATAACTTGGTCAAACAAAGACGCAGAAAACAATGGTGTAATATGTGTTTCGCCTTGTAAACGAACAAGAGGAGCTAAATGATACCAATCTCACTACAAGCATTTACAGTAGCAGTCCACAAATTTTCAAATGCAGCTCCGAGGCGAAGATGGGAAACCAGTTGCTTGGCGACGGTCGATGGAGAATTGGCACCTACGACCTCCGTAACACTGCTCTTCTCATTGGTCATTTATTTAGATCCTGAATGGACAATGTATCCCGATGGTCTGCGGGTTCCCCAAAGTTATGCGCAGTTAAGGAGCTCGTTGTTATCCTTTCGTCCGTCGCCAAGCACATAGTTTCCCATTTAGCCGTACTTAGGGTTAATCTTTCTTGTGGCTCGGACAACAAAGTCCACGCTTTTTTGTGGTCTCATTTGTGTTGCTTCAAATACAGGGTGGTCTTGTCCTCCACAATCATGCTGGCACTCTTTTGACAAACTTCTGTAACTGGACAGTTGGACAAAATGTCGGAGATGATAGCGATCCAGCTCATTTTGATCATGCGGCTCTGATTTCAAAGTAAGACTGATTTAAAATTGTTAAAAGGACTCGCTAGAGTTGTTTCAAAGCTGTGACAAAGGAAAGATATATGGAAATTTGGGGCCAGAAAATGATGCACATGAATCCCTATCACATTTACTTTCCCTATGCTATGCCATAAAATTTAAGATGGAAAAATCAACAGTTCGAAACGTTTTGTAAAAGGCAAGTGGTTTGTGGAAAACCTCTGCACGTGAAAATGAATTCTTTTCTGTCCCACAACTTTGACGCTGTTCATGTCAGTTTCTCTTCATGTCATGGATAACTGGCTTAACTCTTTTATATTGAAAAGCTGGACTAACCGCAAAGTGGTTACAAAAACACTAAATTATATTTGTTGTCGTGACATCCTCTTTTTCGTTGCCATTCCTTTGTCGTTGCTTAAGCTCGCTAATTGTCTGGGGGTGTGGACTTAGCATCATTTGCTGTAATGAAAACTGGAGTGTTGGCAACATCGGCAAAAGCAAAGACAAAGGTAGGTAGCTATTTTAACGGCTCTCGGGATTGGCTCAGAAAGCAATGGACCAAAACAAGCAACCAAGCAGAAATCGATGGACCCTAACCCTAGAAACAATAGAGCTGCGTCCTAAAGAGATCCAATGAAAATAGAGGTTGTGAAGAGCTGCGTCCTATTTCAAAGGTTTGTCCTGAACTGAGTAATCTTTCAACCAATACCGAGTAAACGCACTGAATTTAACGACTCCTCAACTAGCCCAGGCCCCCGTTTCTCTCTCTCCGCTTTGTATCCTTTAATACGCCTTCAAACTGACTTCTAAATCTCTCTTGCAGGTACAACTTTTGTAGAAACAAAGGACAGAATGAAGGAGAGGGATGCGGAACTATACTGGGTGAGAAATTGTCGAATTTCACACTTAAGGGGCAAATACATTTTATGACTTCATGCAGTAAAATACTTAATTTACTTTTAATTCTTTTTCTCGGTATAGGCTTAGCCGATTTGAAGGGAATGTGTACTCCTGGAAGTAGTTGCACTCTGAGTAAAGACACAGGACTGGGGACAGCATTTACCATGGCTCATGAAACAGCGCACAAGTAAGGTTTCAACAATGCATTTCCTCACATGAGCAATACAGTCGCTGTATAATGACGTTGATAGTATCTTGCTTGACGTCATTATGGATATCAAGCTTCTGGTTTATGAGAAACGCCCTTGACAAAAGGAAACCGGTGGACAGCTGCTTTTTAAAAAGCGTGAAAATTCTCTTATTATAACTTGCTTCTTCCTTTGGAGAATTTTGTCATTATCTGTACCGAATGTGGAAGTAATCAACATCGTTCCCATGCCGTCTTGGGTGAGGAAAGGAAGGCCATCACGGAGAAAGAGTGGGGGGAAGGCAATTAAAATCAAACAATTATTTTTGGTTTTTTGGCAAAACGCAACTGTCCGGTCCGACGTTTATTGTTTGCCTTGACGTGAATGATATCATATATATTTGGGGCCTTAAATAATATTACGTAAACCTGCAAACAGGATTTTCTTGGTTCGCGGCGAAAGCTAAAAGATTGGAGCGAGCGGATATTTCCTGGAGCTTGCTTAGCGCCTGTATCAAGGCTATGTCAGGTCATCTGATGAGGATTTTCTCTTCCTTGATTTATGACCTTTCGCGACTCTATTTCAGGATTATATCAAGGATAGCCTCCAAGACTGCTTCCATTGCAGACGAAGAAATACTCTACTCGACTGAGCAATGTCCTGGACTCACTTTCTCTCCTGAAAAGGACATATAACGCTATTCAGTGAATAAATCACAGCCCAGGTGTTTGCTTTCGACAACATTGTTTGGACAATCGTGTCCTGGTCGATATATTACTACAAAAAATTAGGATTTCTCTTTTTCTTAAAAGTTATTAACAGACCGTCATCACCAAAGCTGCTCTGGTAGCTAAATATTTGAAACCATCATGATTACTTTCCATCAGTTGAATTGAATTTTTCTCCGATAGTTTGGGGTCTGAACACGATGCCGAGGGAAATCAATGCGAAGATGGTGTCAACATCATGGCTTCCAAAGCGAGTGGGAAAATAACAGCTTTTGATTGGTCATCATGCAGCAGAAAGTACATCACAAAGTTTTTAGAGTAAGCTGGCAATTGAATGACCATTGAAAAGTACAAGTTAACCGTTGTTTATGGAGTCTTGTTGCCCCGTTTAGAAAGCACTTTGCGCACTTCCTTCCAAGTGGGAAACGCACGAAGAAACAGCTGACGCCTTAATTAACAGTGGCAGATCCAGGGGAGGGGCCGCCCCCCCCCCCCCCCCTCCTTATTTTTGGACCAAAGCCACCAAAACACCATTTATTTAATCACTTTCACCACAACAGAGAAACAGGTTGTCGTGGGGGTCGCGCAACAGAGCGAGGCTCCCAATTAAGTGCGCCCTTTTACCCTCCCAACCATGATATAGCACAGAAGACAGACCACAACACCGGGAACTACATGCCTTACTCTTTGCGACAAGTGTGTGGGTTCTTTTACGTCCCACAGGTATGAACATTGAAGGGTTGTGAGACTGTGCCTACGGTTTATCGTTCTTATCCGAGAAGACTAGAGAGTCTAACCATTTGCAGATGTAATTAAAAAGGCAGCACTTTCTCCTCAGTTATTTAAAGACCCTGAGTGTTGGTCCGGCCGGAGTTGAACTCACGACCTCCCGTGTGACCTCCCGCGTGACAGCCCGGTGCTCAACCATGCAACTGTGCCACCGGTGCGCGGTGGCAAAAACCGAAACTGTGAAAGGGCAAAAACAAAATGTTTGATAGCGGGCCATCACCTTACTTCCACGTCTGGATTCGCCACTGACTAAATTACATTTCTGGTTACGGTTGGACATCATTTTTTTATCAAGCCAATCACAATACGTTTTGATGTGAGGCGGAAGGGATCGCAAAATAACTTTCGAGGTACACCGAGCCGACGGTGCGCTCATTTTACCCCCCTCTTTCTATCAGTGCTCCGTTTTAAGGGTATTTTAAGCTACTTAGGCTACACTGAAAGGAAAGAAGTCGTAACAAGGATGTGAGATCCGGGGATCGAACTCGGGACCTCTTGCACCAAGGCCGCGCACTAACCAACTGTGCCACCCTCGCTCCTTAGATCTCGCAGCAACGGATGTTAGCATTTTTTTCGCTATTTTAAATTCGAGGTGAAATAAAGGTTTGTTGTTGTTGTTGTTGTCATTCGTCAGTAAATTTACCCATTCTCTGCTCGCTGTATATATTTCAGAACGGCTCAAGCTGATTGCCTCAACGATGGAGCTAACAACTCAGTACCAATACCATCAGAGAAACCGGGAATACTTTACAAGGGAAACACCCAGTGCGAGCAGATGTTCGGCAAAGGGTCGCGAGTTTGCGATATCCCGGATTTAAAGGCGGTAAGTGAGGCACAAACCCTGAAAATGTCATGAACACATCTGCCGATTCTTCTACGCCGATCACAGCGATTCAGTTTACACTCTACTTTTCTCTCAGATGTTGCTTACCCACTTTTTAGTTTCCCACGTTGTAAAATTTCTCATTCGTTGATTTAAGGGTTCGGTTCGCAATCGAAAACAAAAACGCAGGAAATTGCCGAACACCATGCATACGAGGCGATTTTTGCCAGTGAAGCTCTCCCACATGAGCTCTCATTGATATTCCACGAGCCAGTGTAACCAAATGGAGACTGTATTGGAAAGTTTCTTCCGTTTTTATTAAGTAATAGTACGGTGTTTAAACGAGTGAATTTACCACGTATATTATCGATCTGGTTTACTTTATTTTCCCTGCTGCTTGTTTATCCTGCATATGAGATTCAGTTTTTCATTCGTATATCATAGAAAATGTGTGTGAACTTGCACTGTGAGAAACCAGATGGCTACTGCACCTCAAACGATGAACCAGCGGCAGAAGGAACCGAGTGCGATACTAACAAGGTACGAAACTAGACGCCCTCTTTCCTCCCTCACTGTCTTGCCACTGGTCAATCTCGAGTTAAGCGGAGAAGAAAGCTATCGCGGACATAGAAACCGATTGAAGTAAAGAAAAATAAGTCCACTTACTGTTAACTGGGAGATAATTCCACCACCAATTCTAGCCACCTAGAAAACGAATCGGATCCCCTTGAAATTAAATACGGGCTACACTAATTTTAACTTGAAAGGAAAAGGTGATTGTCGTACTTATCCGTGCACTTTAAGCAATTGCCTTTTATAGCCACCTGAACAGGTATTTAACACAGTTTTCGTCCAGTTGTTTACCATTTCACGTTTGGTACTTTGACGCCGTACATTTTAAGATTCGTTGGCTTCTTTTTTTTTTTTCCTTTCTTGGACACGGGCTGAAGAAACACAAGACAATCGCGCAATAAATCTCTCAAACTAACAAGAAGTCACATCGCTTTATTTTGGTTACTAAAGGGAATAATCGAACTGATCGATGGCATTCCATTCATGCAATAAGTTTAGTTTCTCTCTAGTTTCGCTACACGCCTCGTTGGTTTTAATCATTTCATATCCAGCAAGCCCGAATAGAATAATTGTTTTATTAAAAACTCCATGACGTTTCCGGGGGTAGTACTGTCGACTAAAGCATTAATTTCTCTTATGTCCAGGTTTGACCCTAATTAGATGCACGCCCAATTTTGACATCCAACACAAAGTGTCCCTTTAAGTCTAAGCATTTGCTACCTATTTTCAGCAATAAGGTAAGGGTAAAGGTTAGCGTTATTGTTAGCTTTGGGTAAATGCAGCAGTTAATCTTCACTTAAAGAGCAGCATTTGGGGGACACTTTGTGACATAAATTGTCTGTATTCTGAGACACAAGTGATGTTGAAGTTGGCTAGAAGAGCAAGGGGACACTTCGTGACGCTTATTGAAATCCGCGTGCATCTAATTAGGGTCAAACCTGGACATATTAGTGTTCAGTTTACTTTACCGCTGACGCGTTCCTTGACCACATTAGGTACAGCAGGTATATGAACTGATAGCCTGTGTCCGGCGAGCTAATGAAAATGCTGGAAATGTGATATGCGTAGTTCAGTTTTTAATACATACATTTATTCATTCTATAACTTTTAGTATTCAGCATGCAATCGTTCCAGCCATCTTTTCGCTCGAACGCCTTACACTTTTTGAAGCTGAATAAATCTGTAACTGATTAATAAGCGAGAAGCCCCTTCAAACAAATTCGTTCCTTTTTTTACGTCCTCCAGTGGTGCAGCTATGGAAGGTGTGTCACGAAGGGAACCAAGGGAGACAAAGACGTTAACGGAAACTGGGGAGCCTGGGGAGACTGGAGCAAGTGTTTTCCTTCCTGTGGGGGAGGGATAAGTAAACGAGTGCGCAAATGCAACAATCCTGCGTAAGTGATATACAACCACACGTTGACTATGCCATAGGGTGCATTGTGTTGAGTTGGCCACTACAGTTATTTCGTAAGAACAAGTGCAAATGGAACAGTTATTTGTGAAAATCAAGCCACCAAATATTTATAAATATCACTACCATCATCATTTTGAAACCTGATTAATCCAGTCACGGTGGGGTCGCTGCAGGTCGATGCAACCCCCTGTGTCAGAAAGCCATGGGTCGACCGCCACTGCATAACCTGTATTGCTGGTAGTAATTCCTAAGGCGATGTCCAATATTCTTTAAAGTACCCTTGTGTTCATAATATCAATTCTTACTTTTCTTTGGATTTCAAAACTATGTTAACTAAACACTAAGTTGCCAAAGTTTTAAGCCTTGATTTCAAAAAGACACCTGTTTATTTTAACTGGAATTTTCCTATTCAATGGCCCGCCATTACTAACTTTAAGTTCTTGAGAGAGCTGGATCGAGGAGAAAATGACGTCAAAGGCTATGCAATGCGCGTTTACACCGCAGAATTAATGTGCAGCACGGGAGTTTTGGGCTTTCAGACTTTTAAACTCGCGTTTTTCATACATAATAGGCTGCATTCACACGCTGAAATTTTAAGCTAGTGAGCCTTTGACGTCACTTTTCCGTGGATCCAACCCTCTGAGATTCAATCGGTCAGTTTTGAACGTGAGTAATGGCGGACCGTGAAATATAAAACTTACACTCAAAGTAAACGGCCTTTGGAAAAAAATCAAAGCTCAAAAATTTACCAGTCTGGTGTTAAGCAAATATAATTTTAAAATCTGAAGTAATAAAGGAAGAGATTTTTGTTATCACAGGGGCACTTTAAGAAAAGCCTCAAGATGCAAATTATGATAATGTTTAATAAACATGAACTTCCCAGATAAATTTCTTACAATGCAAGCGAGACGGGTGTGAAGTAATCTCCTTTCGGCTCCCCTATACTTTAATTCGAACTCATTCTTTATTCGGAAGACATATCTCTCAGAGAGAAACTAACAGCGGTATTATTCGTGACGATTGCAGGCCACGACGTGGAGGAAGCCTATGTGAAGGAAAAGGAACTGAATACAGATATTGTTACAAGGTAAAGAATAGACTATCTTTTGCCAACCACGCGAGAAAAGACCCGACTAAGCACAGAGTGCTGGCAGCCTATACTTAGGTATCCACCGGTCACGCTAAAACGCAGACTGCAGACTGTGCAGACCTTGCAGACCATGGGTAAAATATGGTGCTATCCTCATTATTATTGAGAGCTAGCCGTAAACAGGCTAACCTGAATGTTATTTAGGCCTAATTCAGGCTAACAAAATTTTCATTTTACAGACGGTCTGCACAGTCTGCATTCTGCGTTTTTCAGTGTCCCGTTGTGCACCGTGGAATAAGGAATTTTGTCAATTTTAAAGTTACCAGGAAAGCGCGTGGAGACCAGCCTTTGCTTGTGTTTCTGGCGGCTTGCGGCAACTCGTCGTACGGGACAGTCGCGCGTGAATAAGGCTAACGGCGCTTTCCATTAACAGAACTTACTGCTCAGACGGAGCATTTCGAAGGACTAAATCTACAACGCCATCAAATTAACACACTTCGAGGATAATATGTACTCCTCCGGAAGAATACGAGGGATTAGCACGCAAGTTTTCCTTCAAATTGTTGCATTTTCTCTGCAAACTAACAAGCCCGGCTGGTCAGTTCTGACAAACGGAAAGCGCCCCAACAGAAGACCGCCGGCCTGGTTGCCGACTGTACGAAGCAAAGAAGACAAGGAAATGCTTGACGGTGTTTCACTGGACAGCGTTCAAATGTCACCCAACAACATAAACAAGATAGTAAAACTTGTTCTCAATGAAAGGGGCTAAACAAAAACACGTTTGCTTGCCCATCACTCAACAATATTTTTAACATGTTTACCGCAACACATTTCCCGGTTTATAAATACATCGCAGGCCACACTATAGAACGACAGACTTCCGTCTCCACTTTCAGAAGGGTTTCCGAAAACCTCTGTTTCGATAGTTTCAGTGTGGAAACGGCGTGTTTCAGTGTGGAAACGTAGTAGAAACAGAGGGTTTCGAAAAGGCATTAGTGTGGACGGGAGCTGAAGCATTTTAAGTCAGTGTGCCCTTTATGCGCTCAAATCTATAACTGAATGTGTGTGGCACTTGGGCTCGAAAACGGAGGTTTTCGAAACGTATTAGTGTGGACGGGCCCCAATTCTAATCTTATTACCTAATCCCGAGTTTCACTTGTAGAAATGTCGACCAAATTCTGAACACCCAAGGATGAAACAATGTGTAAACAAGAGGCACGTTGAATTTGATGGAGGACCGTTTGACTGGATTTATGATCCGTCCTTTTCTCAAGGTATGGCGGTATACTTATGATGATTACTCGATCGAGCAAAAAACAAGCTCGTATTGAAGACTTTGAAAAATGCATTTTCTCAAACGACTTGACAGTAAGAAAGGTTATGAGTTGACTTTTCGAGCGTTAGTCCTTCGTCAGAGGGAACTTTTTTGACAAACCGTGCTAACAAGGAAACGTCAGCTCACGGTTGTTAAGTACCATTATTTTTATTCCGAGGGGGAGGGTACCGAAACCTGCAATCTGGTTAGTTCTTCTTGCGTTCCGGATTTTCCCCGTTTGCCCACGGGCACGGTATCGCTCTGAGAGTTTTTGTCCTTGACCTTAAATTCCCTTTTTTTACACCAACTCCGTTTACATACAAAAGTTAGTTTGAAAATATAAATAAGTTATTTACCAGCTAAGGGTCGGTCCGTATAGCGAAAACCTGTAACCTCGGTCTTTAAAAAGTAAAGTAAAGCAACCATATTTAACGTCGACAACTCGTAACAGTAATTCAACATCAGTGCTCCGTTTTACGGGTATTTAAACAAGGATGTTTCGTAACAAGGGTGTGAGATCCGGGAATCGAACTCAGGACCTCTTGCACCAAGGCCGCGCACTAACCGACTGTGCCATCCTCGCTCAGTCGGTCAGCATTTTCAAGAGTGAGGTTACACTTTTTCGTCATCCGGACTTCCAAGCCGGGAAATAACATATTTATCAACTTGATAAAACTCGGGTTTACTGGGGATTGCTGGAAAATGAATAAACTGGAAGGTGGGGGGGGGGGGGGGGGAGAACTAATTTAAAAGCATTGATTCTCTCCCTCCTTTTAAGAGAGCCTTGAAAGAAAAGTACACCCCTGAGCTGTTCTCAGCGATCGCTACCATATAAGAGAGAATTTATTTAATGAAAAAAAGAAGACTCGTAAAATACTAAGTATCCTCTCGTTAGTTGACGTACGTACTTCCAAGCGTAGTTTCGGTCATGCTGAGGTCGAAGCGCCGCGTGATTGAAAAAATATGGTGTTTTACGTTAAGTCAGAAGAGTTGACCATGAATGATTATTTTTATGCGCTTTTTTTAAAGATTCTCCAAAGTGTGTTTTGAGTTGCGCGACCACTGACGGACAGACCACGACGTTTGGAAGCGTTAGGGACGGGACTCCATGTTCTGACATACCCAACAGTGGTGTTTGCATCAACGGACGATGCAAGGTTAGCGATCAATCAATCAATAACTTTATTAATGTGTCAGGTAGATGTAGCTTACATAATTATACGTAAACTAATTGGGGACACCTAACTACCAGTGAATTAAAAGTTAAGAAGAAATATATTAATCTGATCCAAAATACTAATTATTAGTAAAAAACGTTAAAATTCGCTGTTTTTTAAACTAGTTCCCTAAAAACATCGTGACTTATCAGTATCCCATAAACCCATGCTTTCTTAAAACCAAAGGTTGAAGACTAATCCCCTCCCAGACCACTATTATCATCCATGAATAAAATCCTAGATCCCATAATTCCCACTTTTTACGATTCTTATTTACAATTCCCGGTATCTTCCATCATCCCAACTTGATCTAATCTTCTGATTTTAGCTTTAAACGTATTAAAAAATTCCAAATTCCTGACTTTCCTGACCAGAGAAGTGGACCTAGATATCGTAAGCTATGCTTTCCGTACGTCACGGTATTGAATCTTGTTATTATTTTTCACCTTTAATTTCCCTTTAGCTGTGGCTGACAACCAATCAACGACCTTGGAATAATAGAAAACTATGGCTATCGTCTATCTACTGCATTCCTAAAACGTGAAACATAATCTTTCTATTCTATTCTGTTTGTCCCCCCAAATTTTGCATAAGCATTGTTTCCAGTTTCTCTTGGGACTTACAATGGTCCCAAGAGAAAACAAAAGCAATCCTTATGCAAAATTTGGGGGGACAAAGAAGAGAAGGAGTATTATGGTATTTTCCGAAGTGATCTATTGTCTCGATTATTCAGCCAAGAGGCATTTGATCGAGGTTGCGCGATTTATTTGTTGCGGAGCTAAAACAGAAAATATATTCTCTTGGATAGCTGTGCTATGGCATAGGTACATGAGTACCGTATGCTGCTTTGGCATTTGCGAAGAATTCTGTAATTTTTTTTTAAATAGAGCTTGCACAGAATTCACTAAAATGGATAGTGTACAAAAATAGACATGGCACTGAGGTGTTAAGAAAACGAAGACAGTAAAAATTCAGGACCAAAACAGAGCAAGGACATAACACCGATGGAGGGAAAAAATATCAAACGAAAGTATCTTGAATGAGCTCAGCACAAAAAGAGGGCTGCTAAATTTCACCAAAAAGTGGAAAATACAATGTTTTCCTCTATGTCAGTGGAGCTGGGGAAAGGAATGAAAGGCCGAGGGAGACTTGGGGAAGGGTCTCTCTCGATTGCGTGGCAAAACATGATTGACTCAAAAAAAATCGCGTGGCTCGAACGAAATAGAGGGGATAGCTAGAAATCTGTAGTCGTTGTGGTTACAACTCAAGGAGCCCAAAGGTTGGCCCTTTTAAATATACAGTGCGGACCTTAAATTGATTTTTCGGATTCTTATTATCGTTCACTTAATTTAGTTGTTTTTTCCGTCAGATGGTTGGATGTGATGGCACTGTGGATTCCAGAGCGAGAGTTGATAGGTGTGGAGTGTGTAATGGTGATGGCTCCAGTTGCTCTGGAGACCGTAACCAAGGCAACAAACCGGAGCCTCAACCCACTCCAGGGGCAAAGTCAATCCAGCCAATCTCAACAAAGTCCGGCTCACCCCCCAGTACCCAACCCACGGCCACCATCACAGTTGATGATAAAGATGATGGTTCCTCTGAAGATAGTGACTTCCCAGACCGCTTCCGCGTAACTGATAAAGTCAAGCAAGAACTCGATGGCGCCGCTCAATCAAGTGAACAGCTCAAAACGAAATGGATCATTTCCTCGCAGGGGTGTTCCGTGTCATGTGGTGAAGGTTAGAACAATAACAATCAACATGATAAATAATCGACGCAATCGAACCACAGCCAAGTTTCGGAGAACTGAGAGTTTTCCTGCTGGTGACTGACCGAAAGCTGATAGAGTTCCTCTTTTTACCTATGTTTGGGGTCAATCACACCTTTCAGTATTGCGGCAAAATGAGATTTTTACATTTGTAAGGAGGGGCAAAACATAGTTTCTTAACTTTAATTCAAACAGAATATACACATATACAAATATACATATAAATTACTCAAATCTATAAAAAGGAAGAAAAAAATCATACAAGATGATAGTGAGGTGACATCAATCGCTTGAAGTGAGAAGCATTAATACTGAGCAAAATAATATTGTTGCTAAAGAGGTTTAGTTTCGATTCTAAAGAAACTGCAGTGCTGCGTCGGTCTGGAAGTGAAACACAGAATTTGGTTTATTGATTGGGTTGATATAGTAAATTGACGACCGTAGAGAAATTTTGAAAGCTGAAGTTTCTAGTGTTAGCCGTCACATGTTATTTCCGGTCACGTGATTTGGAGAGCGGTAACGCAAGGAGTGGCCATTCTGAAAGTTTTTGCAGCGTTCATTTGACGAACATGATAGTCGCAATGATTTGTTTCAAACATTCTTTGTTTGTTTGGAAAAGATGAGCGTGGAATAAATATTATGTATCCGAGATTAATTATTCATTTTAATTTGTCTCTATGACCACAGGCATAGAAGTAATAACTGCTGTGTGTGTCCGTGAGGACGATGAGTCGGCGGTTGGTGATGAATTCTGCGAGAAAAAGAGGCCTGGAGATCAGTTTAAGAGATGTAGCATGCAATTATGCCCCCCGAGTTGAGGCTTCTTTTCGATCAAAATTGCTGAAACTCTGGGTAAGGAGCATGATTTTCCGGAATGAAATATGGGATATATCGCCATCAAAGGGAAAGTTCCGATTATCTGTTCCATTCATACTCGCGACCAGTTTGCCTAATTTATTGTTATGTTTTGGCGCTAATGGAGTGGCCAACCAAAAAATGCTTTAGGTGAATTTTACCTATTTGTCAGAAACTAAAAGCCATTATAAAAGTGAACGTAAGGATGCCTTTGGAGCACATAGTAATGAAAAGACGATATCCTTGTCCTTCTTTGTATGTTTGAAACCAACTGATCAACTCGGCTTCTTTCAAGAGAAGAAAGAA
>NC_090870.1:54354550-54367050 GCF_036669935.1 Montipora foliosa
GCACTGATTCAAATTTCATTTCCCATAATTGTATTAAAGCAACTCCAACCTCCTGGTTCGTGCCGACAAATTGACTATTTTTGCTTACTCCTGAGCTATCATTGCTAAAAATTCCAGTTTCTTTTATTACCTTCCATTCAATACTCTAAACCGCCAAATTCAAATCTCTGTTGCAGGTATGATTTTTGTAGAAACAAAGGAAGGATAGGAGGGGAGGGATGTGACACTATACTGGGTAAGAAATCGTCTAACTTTGCAACAAAGTAATACAATGACAACATCCTTCTTTGGTACAGTGCTTACAGGTTCAGAAGATCCGTGTGAATATTACATTAATACGTCATTGACATTGTAGGAGACTATGCCATTTGGGTAACCATTCTGGCGTAACGAGATGCCACAACAACCTTATTTAAAGCATCTCTTTCTGATCTTAAGAAAACGTTACTCCAGAATGGTTGCCCAAATGGCATTGAAATATTCACACGGATCTTCTTAACCTTTATGCACTGTACCAAAGAAGGATGTTGTTTGTCATTGTATTACCTTATTAATTTAGGCTAAAAGTTTATTTGATCGAACGACGCCTCAAATCTTGCAACAAAGTGGCAAATAATTCTTACTTGTGCACTGAGCAGAATTATATCTTTCCTTCCTTCTTTAGGTTTGGCTGATTTGCAAGGAATGTGTAAACGTGACACAAGTTGCACTTTGAATAAAGACACAGGATTGGGAACTGCTTTCACTTTGGCTCATGAAACAGCGCACAGGTGAGTTTCCATAAAGTTGGATCAACAGGTGCTTTTTTTTTCGTGAGCCTGCAAACAGCTTGTCCATTAGTCATCAGCTGGGAGTTTAAGAAACGACCACGGTTACGACTACGACATCGCCACAAAACAATAATATAATTGGTTAAAAGAGCATAAATAATCGTGCTGCACGTGCAGCAATGATTTTAACAAGTATCTTAGCGGTCCCCTGCATAACGACGATGTCACATCAACAAATTTGGGGTTTTGACGACAATGCAAGCATGCAACAGAGAATCTTTCATTCTCTGTTTTCATACTGAAACCGCTAGTACCAATTTATTTTTAGGATACTTCGCCCATATTGTAGGACGTGAACAACAGAGTCAAGTTATATTTTGAGGTGATTTTTTCGTCGACCGTCGCCGTCGAAGATTTCAAAGTCCCTATTCTAACCTTGCGAGCAGTTGGTTTCTTCTTCGCTTTCCGAGAGAAAAACCATTGTGAGTAACGTTTTCGAGCTAGCAGCTCTTTGTTGTCAAGGATGAACAAATAAAGGGCCTGGGGGCCAGCTTCTCGAAAGTCCCGAAAACGTTAACTTTCGACCCCGCTTATCGTTTAAAAAGCTTTTAAGATGACAAAAAGCAAAATGATCATGAAGTTTGTCGAATTATTAAGTCTCTCCGTTCTTAAGATGCAAAAGTCTCTGGACTTTCGAAATAATATGAGCTAGACCGGCTTGGTCGCGCACCGGTGGCTCAGTTGGTTGAGCATCGGGCTGCCATGCGGGAGTTCGTGAGTTCGACTCCGGCCGGACCAACACTCAGGGTCTTTAAAGAAAGTGTTGCCTTTGTAATTACATCCGAAAATCATGGTTAAGACTTTCAAGTCTTCTCGGATAAGGACTATAAACTGTAGGCCCCGTCTCACAACCCTTCAATGTTCATAATCCTGTGGGACGTAAAAGAACCCACACACTTTTCGTAAAGAGTAGGGCATGGAGCTCCCGGTATTGTGGTCAGGCCTCATTTCATTCATTCATGTGCTGGGTGAGCATGGACTAATAGCGGCTGCCGGCGGCCCCTGTATATGCTGTCCGATCTCACCCATAGATTACTTGCTTATAAAGCGCATTTGAATATGATAACAGAAAATGCGCTATATAAATTCATTACCATTACCATTTTGGTCAACCGGGTTGGCTCGTAAGGTGGGTCATTCGCCGATGTTTACCTGGATTTGCTCGTGAATAGGAGCGTGGTAAAAAGGCAATAGATTGAGCACAGCGAGGAAGTGGCAGGTATCCTCCCGAGCCAGTCTCATCGAGATCCGTTGATTTTCTGGTAGCACTCTACTAGCGCAAATTTCTCCTTAGCTAACCGTTGGCACCTCTATGCAGGCTATTCCGCCATGTAAAGCTCTCCCATGCAGAATGCTGCTCCTAGCCTTCAACACAGGGAACTTCTTAGTTTACTCGACCAATGTCATAGATCAATAAAATACCAGGATTAGCAAACGGCTTTATATTTTCCACAAACATTATCATGCTCTTAATCATTACTGCCAATTACGGCCTAAATCGGTTATCGTAATTTTTCACTCTTGAATTGTATTTTTCAGTTTGGGAGCTGAACACGACGCCGACGGAAATCAATGTGAGGATGGTGTTAACATCATGGCGGCTCGAGCGAGCGGGAAAGAAACCGCGTTTTTATGGTCATCGTGCAGCAAAAGTTACATCGCAAGGTTTCTAGGGTAAGAATAATGATTATTTTTAAGAAATCATCTTACCTATCTCTCTAATACTGGTCGCCAAAGACGAACTTGAAGGCAATTCTTTCGCTGTAATTATGATCAAAACTAAAATCAAGGACCTATTGAATCGGGTACGTAATTGCCAGAAACTACTCCCACAGTGTACTTTTCTTGTGTCAAGGTATTCTTTTTTCTGCAGACAAGAATTCAATATACAGTAAACATTTGATTACCAAAAGTAGGAAATTGACTATTCGTCACGCCAGTTGTCAAGACCCAAAGCGATTTATGTAGACAAATAGGATTTTCAGTTTACCACGAAGGTATAAGTTTGTTGCATCAGTTGCGCATCAGAAGAATTGATTGAAGTGGACGATCGAATGAGATACTAGGTAAAAATTTTTCTCCAAAATGGTTACCCTCAAGGAATAATCACATATAATATCAACGACGACCTAAAGAAAAACCAAAACAAGCTCAACAGCCCGGTCTTGATCGTTCCAAAGAAAGATTTGTTTATTTTGTTACCCTATTTAGGTTTGGAGAGCAACCTGCTAAACGCCTTATATCCTGTGTTAGCAAGTTTTATTCTGCTCTTAACCTTAAGTTATTTTTGAGAACACTCAGCTGAACTGCTGATCAAGAACAATACTGTCGCAATGTTCATGAAAGTTCTCCAATCGAACCAATTTGTTCACTTATCAAATAGTGAACGGAAATTAAATTCTTGGATTTATTAGCCCTGTTTTTTGGTTTTATTGAAACGTGAATAAAAGTCTTGCATAGAGTGTGCTTCCCACTAGGAACATGTTTCTTGCCATTGATCTCACCAACGAGTTTCATATCCGCAGTTCAATATATGATTCATTTCATATATCACTTGGTTCATTAATTGTTCACTGCTATTTTTAGTTCGACCCAGATCTAGATCTCTCACTATTGCGATTGTATTTAACGGTCTTCTCCAGAATAACGGATACTTTTGAAAATGTATGTTTCAGCATACGAAACGTCAGGTCAAATTTTGAATGTACTGCTTCACAATGTTTATTACTGCCTTATATGTTATTTTTTTTCATTACACTTTGATGGCCGAATAACAAGAGTCTCTATGATATAGGTATCGCATTCTACTCGTGTAGAATTAAGTATTATGGAAAACCCCGCATTCCTCACCTTTTCTCCAGCTTTTGAAGAAATCAAAACATTTCCGTTGATTTGTTCGCATTCACTACTAAAAGACAACTTAATTTAAATTATTCCAGAACTACACAAGCTGAATGTCTCAACGACAAAGCCGAAAACGCAGTGGCAATACCACGAGAAAAACCGGGAATAATTTATAATGGAGACGAACAGTGTGAACGCATGTTTGGTGGCGGGTCGCGCGTTTGTGATATCCCGAATTTAAAGCGGGTGAGTAGCAACAATTCCCCGGGGTTAACATCTAACTTCTCCTTCTTAAAAAAATAACTTACAAATGTTCTTAAAGCCCTAAATGTACCAGTACACTACAGCCTGCAAGTCATCTCACCACCCAAAAATAAGAAATGCTCTGCGTTAGAAATTGGCAGTAGACTTTTAAGGAGGTGAGATTACGAGCTGTTCACAGCGACCAAGCTGACAACGCAAGCTAGGAGGATGTGCATGCAAGATTTTATTTCTTTGGCTTCAGGGGCACGAAATGTAGAGAATGCCGCTTGTAGACCACAGTCTCCGGGTCAAGCTATTCATCCATTTGAGGTCGGTAAAACGAGTTCCTGTATTACAGGGGACAAGTTGTGTGCAAAGGGCACGACTTGTGTGAAAAGGCGATTGCAGTGGCGCCCACAACTACCGTAAAAAACTGCAGATGCACAACTTCAAGTTGACAATCTTAGTGTGAAATGGCCTTTCCTCGGGATGAAACTAACCTGTTTCGCCTGTTCTTTCAGCCTGTTCACTCTTTGTCGTTACATTGAACAGAGAGAACAGAACAGAGAGCATCGAACATATACTGAGGTTCCAACTGTTAAATTGATAACACACAATGGCACCCCGACCTAGGACTTGTATTAGACAATACGAATTTTGTATTCAGTAGACAATATATCCTTTTATAATACCCATCAAATCACTACTCCTAGCTCTCAAAACCAGACCAAACCGATGTCGAATTACTATTGTCTATCATTGGCAATTTAAAACCGATTACCTAGAAGCGCTCTATCCCAAAGTAAAGAGCTAGATTACGGTATAATGCTGGCTGGAAATGACAATGAAGTACAGATTACAGTTGACAATTAATTTTCACTGTTTTTATTTCATCTTTTACCTGTCATCCTTTATCTTAAATTCTCTTCTTTCTTTATTTTAGAACATGTGTGTGAGACTATTCTGTTTGAAACAAGATGGCTATTGCTCCTCAAACGATGAACCAGCAGCAGATGGTACTGAGTGCGATTATAACAAGGTACAACAACATCCTTATTCTCCCGTCCTTTATATAGTTACTTAGGAACACTGAAAAGTAAGAGAAGTAGAGTTCGATCTTCAGCGAATGTGAAATGTTTTCTCTGTAAACGAAACCGAAGTTAAGTGAACTAGGCAAGAAAAGCCATTGGGTGTAAAGTAATAATAACGATAAGGATGATGATGATGATAATGATAAATCGGAACTGAGGAACCTATGCACAGCCTCTAAAGTAGGCGATCTTCAAAGAGAATTTAGGAAGATTTGACACAGATCGGCCCCTAGCCTGTCTATTGAAATCATTATTCACAAAGTAATAATAATTATTATGATGATGATGATGATAATGATAAATCGGAACTGAGGAACATATGCAAAGCCTCTAAAGTAGGCGATCTTCAAAGAGAATTTATGAAGATTTGACACAGATCGGACCCTAGCCTGTCTATTGAAATCATTATTCACCCAGCTATAGTTTTAAATTACGGTTGAGAGAAACTAAAAGGATGCAAAATGCAGTCATTTCAAACTCCTTGTCAAATGGCTTGTACTGACTCAAAATGTCTTCCTAAATAAACATGTAATTATTACACCACAAGCGGCTTTAAATTGACGTGCACGTGTTCCTTAATTATTTTTACGTCCACTAGTGGTGCAGCTATGGAAGGTGTGTCACAAAGGGAACCAAAGGCGATGAAGACGTTGACGGAAACTGGGGAGCCTGGGGAGACTGGAGCAAGTGTTTTCCTTCTTGCGGGGGAGGGATAAGTGAACGAGTGCGCGAATGCAACAATCCTGCGTAAGTGATACTATACAACTGCTTCACAATGGCGCCGATCTGACGCCAACCGTTAATTAATATCTCGTAATCGAACAAGAGCAAGTTGACTAGTTGCTCAGCGAAACGAAGCGTCAAGTATCGCTGAATCTCTCGCTTCATCGTCATTAATATAATTAGCACCATCATCACCAAGATGTCCTCAACCGACTGCCAGGCGCTTGACCGTCGAGTATCGCTCGTTTTCCCACATATGCGCTTCATGTTTTCTCCCTAATTCAGTTTACTGCACTTCAATATGATGGTTTAATGACGGGCATTATATTAGAGAGGCGCGGTGGCCTCATGGTTAATGTGCTCGACTCCGGATCGAGTGGTCCGCGATCGGGGTCTGGCCGGGGACGATGTGTTGTGTTCTTGGGCAAGACACTGTACTCTCACGGTGCCTCTCTCCACCCAGGAGTATAAATGGGTACCGGCGTAATGCTGGGGGTAATCGTGCGATGGACTAGCATCCCATCCAGGGGGGAGTATAAAAACTCTTAGTCGCTTCATGCTACGTAAACCGGAGATAAGCGCCGGCCTGATGGGCCTTCTGGCTCGTAAGCAGTGACTTTGCTTCTACCTTTTATATTAGAGCCCGTCGGAAGAGACGGAAGTCCACGCTTCGCGCACTTCTTCTTCGGAACTAGCCGGATGGAAATGCGGCCATTTGGGACCAGAACAAAATGAATGGATTTTTCCCGTATGAGCATGAGAATTGCCTGAATTTATGAGGTCTCCTTGAATTGTCTTTATTTTCATAAAAGGAACGATAGCTGCCTGCCGACATCTTGATGTGAATGATCCCACAGATTTCGATTTTTCCAAAACGCTTCCAAATCATCAGCAATTTTTTAAAACTAGTATGGCAAAGGCCTTTTGATCTCTGACTTTTCATGGAAGAAAGAAAGGTCGTCGCTCGAAAGGAGGAATAAGAAAGCTTTATTCCTGATCCACGACCCATCGCTTGTTAAAGGATAAATGGTTATAATACGGTGTATACTTTTTTGACGATTGCAGGCCAAGGCGAGAAGGAAGCTTGTGTCAAGGAAAAAGAGCAGAATACAGATACTGTTACAAGGTAAATGATAAGTTATTTGTTTTTGTCAACTGTATGGTTGTGATTCTAAATAAAAGTGTGATTTTTTAGATTTTTTTTACTTAGAGCAGAGTGGCTAGGAGAAGATTTTGGAAGGACATACTATAGTCGGGGATAATGTCTCTGATGAGCGTATTTTGATATTCGACCACGTGACTTAGATTTCGTATGTATTCGCCGCATGTTATCTCTCTTAGTGAGTCGCACAATGTGTGTGCATATGTCACTTTCGAATAAAAGAAAGGAATATTAAAAGTACAGCCATACTGAAAGACATATTGATTTAAGTGAGTTTTGCATTGTAACAATGGAGACTTTTCGACAAACGGCGCGGCGATGTTACCAAAAGGCAAATTGAAAAAGCACCACCAAACATATAAATCATCAATTAGTGAACAATTAATTATTTTTAAAACTTTTAGACATTGCATTCCCAAGTTCTCAAGTGTTATGAAAAACGTTGACATACAACGACATTTACTTATACTTAAAATTTCTGCTGAGCTTAAATACCGTTTCAACAAACACTGTTAGCGCATATAATTATTTCGGTGTTTTTGTAGCGTAAAGTTACACGAACTTCCATGATGACGCAGAAATATTGCAAAACGTGAACTTGGAACATTGAAATGAACTTTTCGTTGACGTCGCACTCGTGGCCGTTGGTTCCTCATGAGAAAAATAAAGCAAAAGTTGATATTAATGAGTAATGATCGTTCTATAGGTGATCGTAACCTTTTCTTTCATAAATCTTCATAATGCAGAAATGCCCAGAAAATTCCCAACATCCAAGGATGGAGCAGTGTATAAGCAACAGGCACGTCAAGTTTCAAGGAGGACGAACGTACAACTGGATTTATGATCCGAACTATTCTCAAGGTTAATTTTCATAAATTTGGTGATTCATTAATATATTAATTGATTCCAATTGCATGTATTAGGAAGGCCCCCAGCTATTTGCAGTTCCGCGTTGGCTGCCTCAAATGTATGGTCATCGGCAGGATAAATATATCCCCGTTAGGAAAGGTCTATTTACAGAAAAAAAAAAAACATGTAAAGGCTAGTAGGTGTCTTTGTCATATGAATCGTCTCTTTAGAGAACGACGTTCTATTGAAAGTCGCTAAAGCAACGATGATCTTATCCGAAGGTTGAAAGTTAATCATCATCATTTATTTGTCTTAATTTTGAAAAGAACTTTACAGAGTACAACATGTTGTTAGGCAAAGAGACCTAAAGAAACCACCAGGCCCCAGTTGTTCAAACGATGGATAGCGCTATCCACCGGATAAATCACTATCCAGCGGATAAACACTAGCAAAACCGATTGAGTTATCCACTGGATAGTGATTTATCCAGCGGATAGTGCTATACATCGTTTGAACAACTGGGGCCAGGCGTATAGGAGAGGCCACCTCGACATCACAATATGACAACAAATAATGACTGCGAAGGTGTGCGACTAGGATAATTCAGGTTCAGTTCCAACGCTGCTGAGAATCTTTTGGATGGGCGCATTTAACTACGAGGGCTCACGTGGATATTCAAGAATTCCTTAAAATTAACCCTCTGTAATTGACTCTGTCGTAAGCTCATGCTACCAAGACAACGCGGGACTCGGGACTCGGGACCCTTAGTCAGAGCTAATGGCGCACTCCCGAAGACCTGATTTTAAAAATGTCGTGTTTTATTTAAAGTCAGAAAACCTGACCGCGATTCGTGATCTTTGCACGTTTTTTTCTTATATAAGATTACCCAAAGTGTGTGTTGAGTTGCACAGCTGCGAGATTTATAACAACGTTTGGAAGCGTAAGGGACGGGACTCCATGTTCTGACAAACCAAACAGTGGCGTTTGCATCAACGGACAATGCAAAGTAAGTACTACCAAATCTCTTTTATGGTTTACACAACACTGACCCTGCACGAAAATCGTCAGAAAAGTCTGTATGACCTCAAAATCTTTTGAAAGCATAGATGGGAAACAATAAATTAAACTTATATATATGACGTCATTTTCAATTTCAACCCTGGCCGCAGTGGTAGAAGGTGAATAATCTCATCCTTGTTCCGTTTCTACTTCCGCTGTTGTACCTTACTGTAGAGGCTAACAGAGTGAAATCCTCTTTCTATTGCATGTTTATTCGTTTCAATTTTGGGTTTCCTTTCTTCAGACTGTTGGATGTGACGGCGCAGTAGATTCCAGAGCGCAGAAAGACAGATGTGGAGTGTGCAATGGTGATGGATCTAGCTGCTCTGGAGGCGGTAACCAAGGCAACAAACCCACACCTGGACCCAAACCAGGAACCACGCCAAGCCCCACAGCAAAGCCAACAACTGAGCCTACCCCAACTCCCAGTACCAAGCCCCCTGCACCTAGCGGAGGACTGGTGAAATTCTCATATAATGAGATTCCCGGATACGGTATGAAAATGAAGGTTCTGTCGAGTGATGCAAAAAAGCCACATTACAAAGCTAACAATGACCTTAGAGCGAGTTTCAATCGAGTGTCGTAAAGCCAAAAGCAAAGTAATTACTTTGGTCAATCAAAACGGACGAACAATGAAGTAAACCAATCAGAACTCGATGCAATTACACGTAGCCGACAGAAATTAAAGCGCGGGAAAATGTGCACATGCAAGCCACGATTGGTTTTCGTTTCACCTCTGATTGGTTGAAAAAGTGGCCCGAGAACTTTGAACCAATCACCGAGTGAAGAAATGCAAAACCAAAGAAATTCGCTAATTACTTTCGACACTCACTTGAACATCGCTCTAAGTCTACTAAGACAACTACTCTTAGTTCTTAAACCGCCTACTGTACGGGATGTCGCGGGATCAAAAACTCCGACCGGACCAATAACTGAGGAGAAAGTGCTGGCTTCGTAGTATTGACATCTGCAAATGGTCAGACTCTCTAGTCTTTTCGGATGAGGACGATAAGCCGTAGGCCCTGTCTCACAACCCATGAATCTTCATAACTCTGTGGAACAGAAAAGAACCACATACTATTCGCGAAGGGCAAGGTAGGGAGTTCCCGGACCGGTGTTGTTGTTAGTCCTCTGTGATAAAGCTAGAGAGCCGTAAGTTAAAAATGGATGAAAGGTTAATTGCGTCTCCCTCTCTAAGTAAAGTTATCTTATGGTACTTCACACTGGAAGCACGAGAATGCTTATGGTATCATTCCGATCCTTAAACATTTTGCATGCAAGTATAAGTCAATCTAGATCTGTTTTTTTTTTTGTTTTTTTTTTGCCTTTAAGGCAGGGTATCATCTGTGTTATGGAGAAGCTGCCAAGGTTTCTACTTTAAGAGAAACTTTCTGGTAGCCACTTGCACTAATACAGTTTGTTTTCTCTTAGTGTCATACGATTACTATCAAACCATCGCTATTCTTCCTGTTGGAGCTCGAAACATCAAAATTCAAGAAGTTACAAGATCAATTAACAACTTATGTAAGTTACTGGGTAGCGACTGATATAGTATTTTTAATAATTGGTCGAATCAGATGAACAATCATTCAAAGACCAGTCAACAGACGGTAGCAACGGCATTTTCCCACATCAGTCAGTTCAAGGGAATGAGTTCAAATCAGTCCTCTAAATTCCACCACGTGACAATGCTGACGAAAAAGATGAAGGAACAAACAATGATACGTTAGAATGGGAAATCTTGATCGCTGATTCGACCGTCACGTAAATACACCACTAGTTTATGATAAGAGAGTTTTTGACAAACAAGACTTTCACTCGGGTTACGCCTGCTATTTAGAGTGGTTTTCAATTGAGTGTCGAAAGTAATTAGTGAATTGCTTTGGTTTTGCATTTCTTCACTCAGTGATTGGTTCAAAGTTCTCGCGCCACTTTTTCGACCTATCAGAAGTGAAACCAAAACCAATCGTGGCTCGCGCGTGCACATTTTCCCGCGCTTTGTATCGGCTGCGTGTAATTACTTCGAGTTTTGATTGGTTTTCTGGATTGTCCCCGTCCTTTTTGATTGGCCAAAGTAATTACTTTGGTTTTTGTTTTACGGCACTCATTTGAAAACCGCTCTAATCACGAGTCCGAATTGATTTGCATTAACTTGACATTTTGTCTCACTGCCTTTCTCACTGTTTTCAGTATTGGTGGATGATGAGTGGAATAGCATCATCAATTATGATACATACAAAGCTAAATACGGTCCCAAGAGATTCAAGGGAGTGGGAACCTCCTTTTGGTTCCGAAAACGCAACAACAAAGAGATTATCAAGTCACGAGGCCCTCTCAAAGAGAGACTGGAATTACTGGTGAGTCCACCATGGCCGGGAAGGCCCGATCCAATCGTCTTGTAGCAGGTGTGTTACCTCGGAAGATGCTTAACTCACAAAAATTCAAAAAGAAATTAAGCAGGAAATTAAGACAAAGTTCTGTTTCGTTGACAGATAATTGTTGCCCGATTCCTAATAATACGATCAGTGATATTATAAGCGCCATAAGAAATAGAGATTTTCTGGTCCTGCACTTTTTAGGACAACCGCTGGAAATTAAATATTTTGTGTGGCAAATAAAATAAAATAAAATAAAATAAAATAAATCAAAAGTAATAGAAGAAAAGAAAATAATTATTAGACAACGCTGAAAAAGAACATGACCCCCTCCTTTCAATAAAAAGCACTCTTTTTGGTGATGAAAAGAAATTAACAATCTCTGAGTAGTTAAATTTGAATTTAAATGACTAATACAAACTTAATTTTTAAATTGCACGTCATGAGCAAATAAGTGCATCAGTTGTAGAATGATGACAACTGTCGCAGCTGTAGGCGTTTCACTCGATAACCTCTGTAGCGTTTTTTTTTTTCTTTTTTCACAGTACGAAGCTAATAATGAATGGGAACGATACAAAGTCAATTATGAATACATCAAGGCTGAAAGAACTCCATTTAGAGATAGCGACTTTCCGGAGCTTCTTCGTGAGATGGACGAAGTCGACAAACAACCCTTCGAAGCCAAGAAAACCAATCAAACTACAGAAAAGCCTAAAACGAGATGGATCATGTCTTCGAAAGGATGCTCTGCTTCATGCGGTGGAGGTAACAATAATTATTTATATGCTTTAGATTTAGTCTAAGCTGGATGTCGGGCAAAAAGAAATCGGAGGAAAAGCGAGCTCCGCCCCATTACACTCCTTCAGTCTCCCGCTTGGCGATTTGCTATTCGATTACTTTTCGCCCTGGCCTCTTCACCCTGTTACTCCATCACACAAGCCTTCGTGTTCCCGGGCCACAAAAGGGCAGCAAAGGAGAAGTGCAGCGTATTATAAGGAACAATCTTTTTACCGCCGAATATCAGTCGAACACTATTGGAAGTATCGGGGTGCTTAAAAACCCCTCTTTTATTTGCCAATACTCGGTGCTAACTCGATGGAGTCCATTTTCAGTCTTATGTCGCTATAATGCTGCAAAATCCCTATCCTGTAACATGAAATTTCCACTGAGAAATTTCAGTTTACTGAAACCATATTTCACCGCTTCTTTGACCAACAGAACATGTACTCTGTGTCTAAGAGTAAATAGTTATTTGATTTGTTTATGGCCACAGGAGTAGAGAAAATCACGGCTGTGTGTGTTCGTGAAGACGATAAGTCGGCAG
>NC_090870.1:54372050-54384550 GCF_036669935.1 Montipora foliosa
TGTCCACTCTATCTCTCTCCGTGGGGAACGACTTCGCTTGATCGCGAGATGACGTTCTCGTAGAAGTGGTGGTCACATCGTCCTTGTCGTTTTTTGGGTCACATCACACATCAGCAAACAACCATTTTTTATCAGTGGCAGCACAGCGAAGTAAAGCTAACGTTTTTCTTTCGTGATCAAAAGACAAAGAACAATTAAGGGGGAATGTTAATCTAATGGACAACTCTTTTTACATTTCCTCCCCGCACAGTTATCTATGTGCCCGCGGCATGTTGGAGTGGGTACGTGATCCACGAACAAACTCGTGCTGTTTCTTACTTCGCTACTTCCCGCTTCGTTCGGAGAATGCAGTGAGAGTAGGTAGCAAGAAATCTTACGTACAAGGAACGTAACCGAAAGTGAATAGTTCCAGGATGTCTCACAAGGCACGAAACGTATATACGTATACACGGAGCGTGTTTCCGGAACTTCTCGCCCGCGTCTCCCTCCCGATGTTTTTAATTGTGCAATTGATTACCGTTTCATTTAGAATGAAAAACCCATCAACTTTTCCGTGACAGCCCGTTTGAAAGCGGAAAAAAGCTTCACTAACGTTTTGATGTCGTAAAAAAATTGCCATTTTTCGGTGAGTTCGGGGGCAGATTTTAATTAATAGGAAATATTTGTTGATATTCCTTTTGTTACAGTTTGAGCCGTCAAAAGGATGTTTGTCGTCATTGATCTCTTCTTGGAACGTATACTACACTAATCAAACAAACTCTGAGCCTGAACCAATACAACTATGCTAACCTCTTTAAAAGACACAAAATATCCACAATAAAATATTACAGAAGTGTAAACCCAATCATTCCAGCCGGTTGTATTCTTACAGCTACCTTACAATTCAATTCGACGTCAAATTGCCTTCATCGACCCTTTCTCGCACTCTTAGCGTGTGAACCAAAACCCTAAATAGGCGCCTGCTCTCGCAGACTAGTACACATATCAGCATAAAAGTCCATTAGACATATTTTCTACAGCTGTCCAGTTTCTTTTTCTCAATATACAAAGATTTATGGTGCCTTGAACTCTGCAGAAAAACGTCTAAGTCAGAAATTCAGTTCCTAACCTCTCAGTTTTTTTTCATATTTAAATTTAATAACAGAAGCGTTAACTTCTGACCTGTTTCTCAAATCTTTTTTAGTTACTGTTCCAGGAACAAATAATTCATCTACGAAGAGCTAAAAGAAAACATATAAAGCGCGCCCATCTGGTATAAAATATGTGTCACGGGAGTTCGTCTTTCAAGTAGCCGGGACTGAAGTGGACGGTAACTGTCTGATTATTCGACGATCTATCCATTCGACGAACTACAGTATAGCCTGTCCAAGTCAAAACGATCAATGCGATTCGAAATGGAATGCTTCACTCTTTTTTTCCGCTAAAGCTAGACCCTTTTTCACCTTTTGGACATGATACTTGCATCAGGAATTGAACCAATTGCTGGCGACTGTATTTTTGGACCATCGTTTGGGCTTCGCCCACGTTAACGTTTTATAAATTATTTTTGAATGGGCTAAAATAGAGTGTGAGGTGTGTACTTTAGATGCAATAGACTTAAGGTGAAAATACTCCCACGAGTTTCACTGTTTACCGCGATCAGCAGGTGCAGTGACAAAAAATGTTTTTCCAAGAATATTCCGTGCATTTAAATATTCAGACATGATATTGACTGGCTAACGTTTGACCACTACAGGATGACCGATCACTACAGGATGTGTCTCATTTACACTATAAGGAAGAACAGATAAGCTGTAATTCACCTCTCGGCGACAACCGTTGCATATATTTTGCTAGAGATGGCCTTGGGGTAAGATTCCGGAATTATGTCAAGCCTTGAGACAATTAAGTGATCCAATATCGACAGCCACTCCGCAAATGAACAATCTCCTTTCTTTAAAAGAAAGACTGTTATCTTCAAGGGCATTGGGTCAAAGTAACTATTGCAATTAAATTGATTTTGGTTACGATAAAAGGAAAGCCGCATCGACATTTTTGTCGTTTTTCCAGCCATGTCAAAGGCTGTCAGAAGTTCTTGAAGAACGTTCTAGAAAGTAATGACCACAACTCTGTTAGCGCCTGCATGAAATTTCCGCCTGCGATCTCATTCATCTCATTACCTTAAAGTTTACAATCATACAGACTTTGAACGGAATGCGAATAAATCGTGAGTGCTTTTCTCGATTCACCGGATGCTCAGGTACAAGGCTCACAGTACATTTTTTAGTGCAAGCGGCAGTTCCAGAGGAAGGCTTTTTCTCAATGTGCTCTTTATCCGGACTGTTGATAATAATCTAGTGTTTTCCTTGTATGTATTCAGAATTGGATCCACTAAAAACAAAGTTTAATGCTGGGTTCAAGATTCTCTCGAACACTAAAATTAGGGATGACAAACGAAGAGCTTTGACACCAAAGGGCCAGAGTGAAATTATTTGATAAATACTAAGAGCTTTGCCAAGATTACACGCCGGATGTAAATTCGTCAATCCAACGAATTCTCCAATTATGTTTTTCGATCTCACCAGGGCTTATCACCACATCTCCGTCATTTTTAAGTTTATAGAGCCTCCGGCGCCGCGTGGTCTGCAAATATAATTTTTTTTGTTGAATCAGTGGTTAAGACTGTATGTCTGAATACGAGTGATTCTGAAGATATTTTGACACAGAATGTCATTCTATCTTGCTTTTTAAACGGAAGAAAACGCTTGACAAACAAATTTCAAATATTTGACTTCTACTACTTTGGGTAGGCCAAGTTCATGGCTGTTTTATTTTACGTTTTCAATGAAGAGCGTTACTTAATTTAAGGTGATGAAAAGACACACCCTACATTCTTTAGTGAGGTAAGCTATTGTAGGTGCAGCCGCGTCGATAGCATCTCGAAGCTAATCATCTGTGCTTGGAGGATCTTTTTCGACGAAAAGAGCTATTTTTCTCTATCTTAACGATCACAAAATAAAATTATTTTACAAGATGGAGTGTGTGATAGCTTTTGCGCCAAATTGTAGGAAACGTGAAATTCTGAGACTAAACCTGATTCCCATGTAGATTATCCTTCCTTGCGACCGCAGAAATTCAATTCATTTAGAACGAAAAACGTTGCTTTTATTACCATGGTTCATATCGTATTTTATGAAAAAAATAATAATAAACCAAAGACTTGCATAAACATTGCAGAAAGCATGAGTCTTACTCATTAAAGCATTTTTTTTTATCTTTTCTATCAAAGAATGCAACATTCTTCACTTGGATAGGAATTCTGTGTTTTTGTTTTATCCTCCAAAATGCATTTGAAACAAGTGAACTTATTTTAATTTCTCTTAATCTGATACAAATAAAAGTCAAAGTTACGTGTCTTTTTTAAATAACTTTCGAGAGCAAAATCTGCGCCTATAGAAAATTCAATCTTGCGGGGGTTCTTATTATAAATCTGGAATCTTCAATTAAGAGTATAAACCTTAGTATTCTGGAAAGAAATTACTTGTTCCAACAAACTTATTTGCTTCTTAATATCCTTTTTTTCTGTCAAAACAGAAAGTCGTTTCCGCGAGGGAATTTGACTTCAAACAACGGGAGAGCAACCATCAATTGCTCCCGCATCAAAGTAATGTTGTACTGAAAAAAATCTTCTATTTTACAAGCATTGATAGTTTTCCGAGATTAGCATTTAAAGTTCTTTGTTGAACTTTTTATTTCATTTAAAAAACAATGTGAGAAATAATACGGCACTGAAATGAGGGAATGGAAAAGGGAGGACCATGCAATACAATGGAAAGTAGTTTTCTTTTTGTCTTTTGCATGTAATCGTGGTCGTTAATGGAGAAATCGCCAAAAGAGGAACCGAATTAGACAATGAGAAGTGACTCACAGCTGCGAGCGTTACTTCATCAGCGAAAGGATAAAAACATTAAAAATTGTAAACATCGTCCTGATTTAAAAGTCAAATTACTCTGGGGAAAGCTCGCACTCCGCGAATTGGGTTTCTTTTTTTGTTGCTATAACAGGCTTCAGATCATCCCACAGAGTGCTGGTGGAAGCCATTTTCCAGAATGATGTTCTCAAGGCTTCTCTTTAAAATTTTCGCTCTTCTGTTTCTTCCGGGGGTTTCAGCAAACGTGAATGAGTTCCCGGTAAGAATATGTTCATATTATAAAACGTTTACCTAAGAAAAAAACTAATCAATTTTCGTCTATATACTTCGGGCAATTTTGAGTTAAACTTATCTCACGTTGTTCTGTTTTTAGAATCTGCACAATCTGCTTACACCCAATGAGAAAGAAAGGATTTTTGGCGCCCCGTTTCTTAGAGGTGGTACGTAACCGCTCAAATTCATTGCCTTTTACATTTTTTTCTTTTTGCTGGGTTACAAAGGGAGGAGTCGGAATTTGAATTGCAATATAGAAAAGAGATTACACGAGGAGTAACAACCTCGGACAAAATTGTTGAAACACCTTGCAATGCCTTGTTCCCCAACAATATTGTTTTGCCAAATGGGCTCAGAAACTCGCGCGCGAACAACACTGTGAGGGGAGGGTAAGACGCCGAAGCTTAGATCTGTATATTCGAGTATAGGGTTCCATGGAATCTGTCACCGACTGTAGCTGGCTACATCATAATGACCAGAGGATTTTCATAGGGCTGGATTAAACATTTTTTCTAAGTTCGGGGACATAATTCTGGCTCTCTTTGTTCGCCCATCGAAATCGAATGCACACTTTTTTTCTATAACAAGGCGTTGTCCATGGAAACATTCAACCGGTCTTTCGTGAACTGCTACCAAAAGCCGATTCAAGTAATTTGGATATCGTTTTCTCTCTTCAAAGTTACGAAAGATGTGAATTAAACAGGACAATTGTTTTTAGTTGTCTTTATAATTTTCCTGTGAAAAAGACATTTTTCCATCCAAGCAAAAAATACACTCACTTAAATACACTCTGCTTTTCATTCAGCTTTTAAAAAATGTTTTTTCTCGAGAAAGGTTGGCCGGAAATTCGACTGAAATGATATTAGAAAAAAAGAACTAGACATGCAGCCGGATTTAATTCACGGTAATCGCGTGGTGAAACAAATTTTCCAATGCTCGAAAATGAGCCAAATTTTAAATTACCGCAAAGAAACAAAACAGATACGAAACTTTGTAATTGATATCGCTCTTTTATTTCTTTTTTCATTCGCAAATAGATTAGTTTGGCGAGCTCATAAGGCCACTGAATTTCATTTGCGATAATCACCGTGTGCTGAAATTTAATTGCAATTATACTCTCAATAGGTTCGTTTAGCGTGCGCAAAGCACATTTTTAAGTGTTCGGTAAATTCTTTAGCTAGAGCCAATAAAAAAAACGACCAGACCTATCATGAATGCAAAATAACTTGCATTGTTATATATTGTATCCAAACGTATTATAACAACAATAGGGAGATTTTGTATCCGGTTTACGCCAAACGGCAAACGTCGAGCTGAATTTTGCGTTTCGTCAAAAATGGAAAAAAAGAGATTGATATCAGCTTATTCTTCGACCCATTTCTCAAAGAAGCGAGACAAGTAACCGAAAGAGAATTTTCAATCTTTTACGAGAAACCGCAGCGATTGTTATGATCGCCGCGATTGCAGGAACAAAGTTCAGCTGTAGTAGTGATCACTGGGAAACCAATCACGAGCGATCGCAGCGACCACGACCGCTGAGATAGATTTCAGTTCTATCGGCAGCGATCGTAGCAATCGCAGCGATTACGTGGAAACCATTCTCCAGGTAGATCACAGCGATCGTAACGATCATAAACCAGCCTTTAGCAAACTATACTAGAGACACATTTCTCAAAAGTTTCTCTCTTGTATCGAGCAACTTTTATTAAATCAAACTTCAAAATCACTTTTGCTTTTTGTTACCTTGAAAACGTATTAAAAGACCAGTTTTTCAAAACAAGTGGGTAGCAGTTTCCCAAATGGCTTTTTGGGCTCGAAAAGTTATTGGCCTCCAGGGCAAAGTGACTCGAAACATGGTCAGCGCTATACATTGCTTAAGAGGAAGTTGTCATGATATTTTACGCTGGCTGGCGCTGACCAGGCCTCGATTAACACCCTATAGACTATTTTTGGTTTAGTTCCAGACTATCATGTGACGCATCCAGTTGAAGTTGACAAGGATGGCAAGTTTCTTAGTGATCTATCGAATGGCAATCATAGGAAACGTCGAGACCTGGAAAGTGCTATGGAAGAGCCGGTTTTCTATTATCTTTCGGCATTTGGTCAGAATTTGTACTTGAATGTTTCTATGAATGGAAAACTCCTTTCGCCAAACTTTGTTGTT
Organism: Montipora foliosa; assembly: GCF_036669935.1. NCBI lineage: Eukaryota > Metazoa > Cnidaria > Anthozoa > Scleractinia > Acroporidae > Montipora > Montipora foliosa. The sequence continues at coordinate 54,378,398 of NC_090870.1, forward strand.
GAAGTTCGTGGAAATCGAAAGTCGGAATTTCCCTCTGATGTTAAACATTGTCATTACACTGGTCATGCGCACTCAACAGAAGGACTGGAGGCAAAAGTGGCTTTAAGCAACTGCGATGGACTGGTAAGGAGAGTTAATGTAGAGAGATCTTTAAGTACCAGAAAAAAATTTATTCCATGGTATTTTGACATAAATTTAGAGTAAATTTAGGGTAAGGGGTAGCAAATGCAGTCAGTCCTATATCTATTCCACGGTGTTTAATATGACTCGTTGAATTGAATTCGTCGGGCGCAATACGTTACAGACTGGCAATTATTGGTTCTAAATTCATATTTAATTTTTAAAGGGATTCAACTTGAACTTATCCAGGGCCATGATGGTCAAACCCTTTTACGCTGCTAGCTCCATTTTAAAAGCCCTCTATTCGCCTTGCAGGTTTTTTTTTTTTTTTTTCTGCGAAATGTGAAAATCGATGGCACGAAATCGTGTAATAGAAAGAGTAATAGTAACTTTCTTTAAAGTTGACTCAAAAAACGTGGGGAATGTTTACTCAATGTCCCGAGCCAAAAGCTCTTGTTAAAAACCATTCTTGACGAATTTATTCATTAACAGCGTAAGATATTCTCAAAAAGTATATAAAAGTAAATGAGGGACTACACCTGAGTATCGAGTAATTCTAGTATTATAAAAAAAAACTTGTCCTGGAAGTACGGAAATATACACCAACAAAAATAATATGTTAATCATACTATTTGATTCTTTTCCCCAAGCGTGGCATAATTCTCACCGCAGATGATGCATTTGTCATAAATCCACTACCCGATCGTCTGAGACAAGACAATAACAACACTCGTGCGCATTTGATCCACAAGAGATCTGTCTCAGCTCTAGAGAATCTTGGGACTGCTCTCGGAGTGGAAAAACGATCTGAGAACTGGTGTGGAGTGGAAGGCAAGTGAAGTAATTATTTTGAGATTTTCTTAGCCGGGTTTGTGTAAAGACGCCGTTGAATGAGTTTTTAACAACTATTCTGCTGAACATTAATTATTGCATCTCACCATGTATGTGGTACTGATTTCGTTGTCTCGCAGAGCCGATTGGGTTTTGCAAGACTTCCTACCCCTTGGTATTGATGACAACTCCCCATATCCTTGCTGTCTGTCACTTACATGTACTCAGTTACCATAGTAGTCAGCGGATCTCGAACGTAACTTATAGTTGCCTACTGTGGCAAGGAAGGGACTGTGAGGATAGGCTGCAAATGAAGCTTTTTTTTTTTTGCAGACATGACGAATGGCTACAGTAAAAGAGAAGTATTTGACATGCCTACTTCGGTGAATTACAATCAAGAATATACCATAGAAACGCTTGTCGTCGCAGACAAGAAAATGGTTGATTTCCATGGAGTCGAAGAACTCAAGACTTATGTGCCAAGCCTTATCAACATCGTACGTAAAAAGCATCATAGCCTTTGTAGCATTAGTCGAATCAAGAGAAGGGCGCGCAGGGAGAGTGCCTGCTCTGAGAGAACACCTTTCGCGTCCTCTTCGTTGCATGAGCGCTGTTCTCAACGCCTGACACGTAGGCAAACATACTCTACTTTACTTTCTCGTGTTTTGTTCCCAAGGACCCTAAGTTATGGTTAGTAGGTTACCCTATTGATAGAAAGTTCACTCACTCATTCAGAGACAACTCCTTCGAACGCGTTCCACAAAAGGCCTGTCTGCCTTTCCGGTAAGAGGACGCTAGTTAAAGGGGCTAGGTCACGCTATTTTAGGTAATTTTGTTTAATTTTGTTAATTATGAGCTCTAAACGTCAAATTGGCAGAGCAAGAGTCTTTCATTTGCAAAATCACGGCCACATAACAACTGAGAATGATTTTCCAGCTTTGTAATGACATTTTGATATAGACTGATATAAATTTGAAAAAAGGTGGGCCGACGTTTTTCAAATTTACCCAAATTCAATCCATTTCAATCCTCTCCAGTTTTGTCCATCCATGTCCCTTCTTGGCTTCCCTGTGTTTTGTTAGAGTTCTTCTATAGTTTTGAACAGTTATTTTGATATTTTAGTTAATTCTATGACCATTCGATCAGTGCTGAAATTGCCTAAAATTGCGTGACCTAGCCCCTTTAACTAGCAAGAGAAGCATTCATAAGGAGGGTTATGACAAACAAACAGGATGTCAAGGGAGGGAGGGAGGGAAGACTAGTAAACAAAGTAGAGTTAAATTAATCATAATGGAAACCGGCGATTGATTTTAAAGAGACATAATATTTTAAAATAGGCATTAAATAAAATCAGGTTTGTTTTTCAGGTTCACAGTCTTTTAGGAGACAGTTCCATTGGAGCTAACATAAAGTACGTCCTGCACAAGTTGTTAATTCTAGAACACGATCAAGTAAGTATTTTTACCACAATTGCTTGTAATCCCGCAATATCATCGGCTAATTTGCCGTTGTCGATAAGACTCTAGACAACGCTGCTCGCGTCATGCTTGCGTCAATTTGTCACGCAATGTAATAGCCAATCAGGAACGCTCATTTTGGGAATCAAACCAATCACATTGCGAAAAAGTTATAGACAACGCTTGCTCATTCTTTGAGTTATTATTTTGGTCACGCTCTGAAATAAAAACTTTCTTTGGCGTTGAATATTGTGGTAAAAATCAAATCGACTGTGCATGAAACAGCTTTTATTCTTTAAATCATCTCAACTGCTAAGCAGCGACTGTTTGGTTTTCTTGATATAATGGGATGTTTAACGTCCCAAGGAGTTTGTTAGCAAGGCTTGTGAGACCTGGGACTATGTTTTATAGTCCTTAACCGAAAAGATGTTTTCGGATGTAATCGGCCTTTTGCAACAATAGGTCACGTGACTCCTAATTGGTGAACTTGAAGCTCGGGTTTTAAAAATTCAAGAAATGCAAAGACAGTGTTTGACTTAGCCAGAATACAAATTTTCAGAGAAATGCCACTCAAGGTAGAGATTTTATGATCATTTAAACACTCGAGAATCCATACTTTTGTTTACGAACAAAAAGTTTACAATACAATACATACTTAATTGACCGCTCCCCATAGGGGGCTTTTCAGGGCCAATGAAACTCAACGAAGCGATAGAACAGAACAACAACAACTGTTAAGAATACCAACTGGCCGGAGGCAAACCGGTTGGCTATTTACAAGTGCAGCTGGGAAGTTGAACCAGGGATCTCCGGATCTCAAGGCAAGCGCTCTAACCACTGGGCCACACTGCCTCCAAGCTTTTGCCCTCTAGTGGAAATTTCCGTAATTAAGCGCCAAAAACAGAGCTATTCCTATTCTTATCGAGGGTCAAATAAGCGAGAATAAATGTGCAAGGGTCGAAATTTTCAATGTCAATCCGCGGAGAAAAATTTCAAAGCGGTTCGAAAACTAAGGAAAATACAAGGATTTGTATGAAGAGCATTGAAGCATTGGTCAAAGCGTCGTATTCCCATACAAATCCTTACTAAAATTTCTTTCAACTGTAAAAACACCAGTTTAAACGATTTACTTACAAATATCGGCATGGTAGCATATTTTAAGCTGCTTTTTTTATTTCTGGAAAAATAACTTCATGTACTCAGCAAAATCATCATGTTTGTAAAAAAACGAGGTCGCGTGACCAATTGTTGCAAAAGGACTATGAAGCGTTTTCACTCACGTGACCAGCAGTCATAAACAAAAGAACGTATTTGCATAGGATTAGTTTGGTACACCAACATGGCCGCAGTGATGTCACGTGAAAACACTCCATAACCAAGGCGGCAATTTCTCCCCAGTTCTTTGAAAACCCCGAGTGTTGGTCAGGTCGGAGTCGAACTCACGATCTCTTGCACGCTTGTCCGATGCTCAGCAAACTCAGGCCCGATTCAGACGTCGCACTTCTGCTGCGTCGAACTCAATTGAATTGAGTTCGACTTAAGTTCGACAAAAGTTCGAAAGCTAATTCAGATGTCGAGTTTAATAGTTACGCATTTATTTCGGTTACAACTCTGGTTAATAAATATAGTTTAACTAGATTTTGATTTTATAGGAATTGTTTCATTATTTTCATGACCTTTTTCACACACAGTTATTAATAACTTTGTTACTGCGACTCGCGCTCGTATACAGAGCATACATTAACTCGTTCACTTTGTTTGATGGCAGGAAGGACTTGTTATAAGTTCTCATGCGGGTAACACCATGGATAGTTTCTGCGAATGGGCCAAAGGACAAAACCCAGTGGATGACAAAAATCCGGATCACTTTGACCATGCAGCACTAATTTCACGGTGATGATACATACTCGATAATTGGCCACTAAAAATACCGTAATATTCTTTGTTTGCCCTCCAAACGTTTGCAGACCATAGAAGGTTTTCACTCACGTGACTTGGCGGCCATATTGGTGTACAAAACAATACAAATTGTATGCGTGCAATATGCATAAAAATAGAGTTTGGTTCCCAAAGGAGAGAACGTCTACTGTTCTTGTACACCAACATGGCCGCTGTGACGTCACGTGAAAACGATCTATTGTGAGTCCCAAGAGAAAATAAAAACATGCTCGTGCAAAAATTTGGAGGGCAAACAAAGAGTATCATGGTATTTTTGATAGTGGCCAATTCTCAATTCTTTTCCTCAACTTTTTGGTTCAGAACATTCTGATCGCCTATTTTCAGTCTTACATGATTTTTGTAAAACAATTTTCAAAGGCACACGAAAGTGCTTTCGTGTAAAAATAAGTATTTTTAATGCTTTGCCGTTTGTTATCCACTCCAAAAACGCCAACGAAACCCAGGGCTTTTGCTTGAATGGCCAACTCGAAAGCGTATGTCTCTGTGGCCATCCTACACATCTCAAGTTGTATTTTAATAACCGTAATTTGCTTCACCTATCTGATTGTTCCATGAAACCTAACTTTCATAACTTTTTATCAACCCCCCTTTTTTTGTAAATAGTGTGGAATAAAATGAACCATGATCCATGAGACTTGTAAACAGGCGTGAACGGCCGAAACCTTAAGAAACGATGACGTCAGGAAAGAGAAACGGGCACCAGCTCGCACTTGTTTTCCCGCCTCTGCGCCGGGCTGCACGCAATAGATTTGGATTTTTGTCAGCGTGCCAGTTTTTGCGGGCCAAACGGGAAATGCCTGGGCTAAAAATGCATTTGCCGCCCCGATTCTGATTGGCTACAGAGATGTCAAACAACTTCGCTCGGCCAATGGGATCCTGAGGATACTTTTTCAACGCTAGAGTTGGCGCGAGTTTATACTGGATGAGTTTTCTTGCTTTTTTTCTCTCAATTTTTGCTCTTGTTTAGCTGATCGTATTGTAGCAACAACTTTCCATACCATAGTTTCATGCTACATATCTCTTAAACATTTTTTCCTTGTTAAATGAATTTGGAAGATTTGGCCGAGTGTACTGACAATAATTCCGCTCCGGCGCAAATGATGCTACTCGGGCCACAAATAAACTATATGCCCTCCAAAAGTCATGTGATTATCGTATTCTCATTGGCTCATTTCGATATTCTGGCCATCCTAACCACTTCGGATTTTGTTTAAAACTATTGTACTCTGTTGCAAGCCACGCTAGGGACTTTGAACAATGCAATAAATTCTAAAATACTAAACTTGACAACATAAGTCACACAATTCTCTCCAGAGCTACTCTCACGCGACTGATTCAACTTCACATCAATTTTTTAACACAACTCCTGTGCGCAAACCATTTGCTAGAGCGGTTTTCAATTGAGTGTCGAAAGTAATTAGTGAATTGCTTTGGCCTTGCATTGCTTCACTCAGTGATTGGTTCAAAGTTCTCGCGCCACTTTTTCAACTAATCAGAAGTGAAACCAAAACCAATCGTGGCTCTCGCGTGCACATTTTCCCGCGCTTTGTGTCGGCTACCTGTAATTACTTCGAGTTTTGATTGGTTTATTGGATTGTTTCCGTCCTTTTTGATTGGCCAAAGTTAGGACTTTGGTTTTAATTTTACGATACTCGATTGAAACTAAATAGCTCTATCTAAAAAACAAACTACCAATCTTATTGCAGATATGATTTTTGTCGGAACCTTGACAATCAGAAAGGACAGAGCTGTGAGAAAGTATTAGGTAAGAAAATGTTTTCTAAAG